>NC_072458.1:2737500-2897500 GCF_027596085.1 Anoplopoma fimbria | reverse complement strand
ACACAATTCACTCCTATACCTGATTCAAACATGGCAGCGCACACACTTGTGCATTTCACACGTACACACACACATAGACACACACACACACAGGCACAGAGGCAATATAAATCTTTATTACCATCCTCACAATTGCCTTGTATAAAATGTATATATGGCATATAAAAGGGAATCCGATTGTGTAATTGTATTAAATGAGTCTATATTTTACTGTGAACATTAAACTCGCACCAGCGTTCCTGTTTAAATGTCACTCAGCAGGACACACTCGCCCGTGGAGGCAGACTCGGGGGGAATGCTTCATCGCCTCGCTGATAGAAGCTGGGAAAATATTTGTGGTTAGGCAGGTGTGTAACAGGGTTTTCTTGATCAGTATCTGCTATCTCATGAGAGTCGATATGAGATGATGTGTGCGGATCTTTGATAGTGATTTCTTTTATATTTTTAGGATGTTTGATAGAGTAGGAATGCATATAGGGGCCATATGGATTGCATTGATCCTTTAATTCCACATCGATCCCGGTTCTCCTGCTTCTCAAGCCTGCTGTCTATTCTTAGTCATTGTGCTTTAACTGACGGTTTAAATTCATCTACCATGCAATGTTCTCTATATATGGGATGTAATATGTAGCTGTATCAGAGACGTTACAAAAAGGAGACGGTGCAATGAGAGTCATACAGAGCCAGCGACACATCCTCAGTCTATTAACTCCAATGGGAGAAGTGAACGTTAACACGGATTAAGACCCATTCTTTTGCTCATTAGTCACCTAAGTAAATATTGGACCCTTGTTTCCATATCATCCACGCATTCAGACGAACACCCAATGACCACACTCACTCAGGAGACAGGAGGTGCAGACCATTTCAGGTGTAAAGAGAACAGAATACAGCGTCGGAGGCCGGGCCCCGAAAGTTGTTCAGTGGAGCATAAAGCAAAAAAATGTTGACTTCTGAGTAAAGGATTCAGATTAAATTACCCAGATCTATCGGTGATCTTCCACATCCATGGTGCCCATAGAGCAAGAGACTAGCACTTTCCATAACCCCGCCTCCAAGCCCTCAGTCCAGCGTCTACGTTCACATGAACGAAGGAAAGAAAATACCTTTGGATTTGGCTTTTATTGCATATTTCAACTTTTAGGACCCAATGATCTAAACAAGGGCTATTCAAGTGTTCAGAATAATGAATTGATTAACCTCCAAAAAAAGATCTGCTCAGTTATATACTGTAGTTTGATTAGTGTTTTTTTTCTTTTTCATTACTAACCCCCTGATGATCTGGCTCAAGTTTGGCCCCAAAAACTACATTTTACAAAATGACATTAAGAACACATCATATTGACGTTAAAATGTACCATTACTCAAATCAACCTCTGTACGTTAGCGCTGTTAGCTCCGTTATTTAGCCAAGCAGGACGTCACGCTTTCAGAATTTTGGCGTCAACTTGATACAGAAGTAGGCTTCTCATGACATCCCGAATTATGAGCAAAAATACTACTCTCAGAATTCAGAAGGGCATCCCACACTTTTGTTATTGACCCCTGACTATATCTGGGCTCGTTGGGAATAGGAATAAGAACCCTTCATCTAAGAAGTCTCACTGAAGCGATAAGCCTCCATGGATGCACAGCATGTTAATCAATACGGCTCTGATGTGTGTCCGATGGGGAATCCCGGTTATGTTTTTTCGGTCATTCCTTTCTTCTCGTCTTTCCTCTCAAGGCTCACTGCCATCCCCCATGACAGGCAGCCAATGAAACAAGCTGCAATCTTCTCCCAAACTAAACATTTTTCTACTTCACTTTTTTTCCCACTACACACCTTCTCTTTCTCTCTCCTTGCCCCTTGTTCTCTACCTACTTTTTATTCTGTTCTCTCCTCACATTGTCCTTCACCCTTGCCGTGTCCTTTAAACTCCTCTGTACTTCTTATTTTTTTTTTCTTTAATCCTGTCTCCACTCTCTTTATTGTTCTTTCCCGTAGCATCTTTTTAATTTTTTTTGCTCTATGTATTACCCTATTTCTTTCTTTTGATGTATTTTTTCTTGATCTTTATATTAGAGATTTCGTTTGTTGTTTTCATTACTTAGAAAATGATGTAATTCTCTGTTTTGGACCCACTTCTGTTTGTGTCCCTGTGTGTCTGGAACTTTTCTGAAGTGCTTACTTTCAAGGACATCTTTTAATTCCCTCTCTCTTGTCTCTCGTCTTTCTCTCTCAATCTTTCTCAAACTCCTCCAGGAGGAGTTGCGGGAGCTGAGGGAGCAGCCCATCGACCCCCAGGCGGAGCAGGAGATCATCGACAGCATCGAGGAGGTCTACTTCTCTAACGACTCCTTCGACATGGTGCAGCACGAACTGGAGGTCAGATCATCGCTCTCTGTATGAATGAGCGAGCCCACGCGTTATTGACTGAATTAGCACCACTCACGTGTAAAATGATGACATGAGACTCGCTCCCAACTTCCCACGCCCCCCTCCATAAAATAATAATTACATCCAACCCATCACTTTTCAGCATCTCTGATAACAGCAATATTGCATTTCTAATATTAAAATGTATGGTTATGTTACGGTTCCCTGCAATTTGGACTATCCTGACTGGCAGAGTTAAAGCTCTGTCTCACCTGAGCTGCTGTTTCTTGCACTTCTGCCGAGCTGCATACGCACCATTGACATCCGGATTGATGGATTGCATCCGCTCAACAGAGGAAGGGTGTGAAATCTCATTAGATTTATCTTGGTATTGCTACACCATCTGAAATGAGACTCTCAGTCAAGGGGAAAGTAATTACTTATCATCCTTTGGGCCATGGCGCTGTAATATCTTCTTTCCTTAGCAGAGTTTGTTTGCTGTTTACTAAATAACGCCCTCTACCTTCTTGACTAATCTTACTTATGATCTGGCAAATTGTATTTCTTGAGGTAATTCCTTTTGTTTTTTTTGATTGGAGGAAGAGCTACAGCTATCCTCGGTGAAACCTCAGCTTAAGCTTTTTAAAATGCCTAGTGAGTATCTTTGAAAAATTAAGAATAGCTCTCTAAAGATAAATGAAATCCCCGCTATGGCCCTGAGTGCCTGAACAGGATACTTCCAATACTTCTGCTTTCAATTCATTTCAATTCAATACAGAGTAAAAACAGACCGGAAAACAGACAAAGACAGACAATTACAATCAAAAGAAGTGTTTGGGACGGTGTTATACTGATTGTGTTGCATTTAAAAGTAACCCTAACCCTTTTACTACACAGAACAGTAAAAACGGTTGGAAGCAGCATGCAGCTGTATAGAAGTAAAATGAGCTTACAGCCTTTTTGTGGATGTGTCTGCAAAGGCTTTCACATTACATTACATTACAGTCATTTAGCAGACGCTTTTATCCAAAGCGACTTACAGTCAGTAGTATGTTACATATCATTCACCCATTCACACACTGATGACAGGCTACCATCAAGGTGCCACCATCAGACTCTAACTAACATTCATGCAACATCCAGTCCACACCGATGGCAAGCCTTCAGGAGCAACTTGGGGTTAAGTGTCTTGCCCAAGGACACATCGACTGCCGATGTCTGATTGGAGAACTACCTTGCTCTCCACTACGCCACAGCCCCCTTTCACCTGTGTAGGAGGATATAATGTAAACAAACAACAAGGTTATATATTTGTATCTGTGTGTGTGATTACAGAAACTTCCACCTGAGCTGAACCTGCAGGAGCTGGAGGAGTACAGAGACAAGCTGAAGAGACAACAGGCAGCAGTAAGTATTGTCTTTTACCCCCTCTCTCTCTCTATCTCTCTCTCTGTCTCTCACTCTCTGTGTCTCTCTCTTGTCTCTCTCTCCCTGTGTCTCTTTCTCTTTCTCTCTCTCTCAAAAACACCTCCATATACTCTCATTTGATTGGTTTGTAGACAGGCTCTCCCATCTTTTTGTATCCTCTCTCTCTCTCTCACACAAAGTAATTAACCAATGGTAACCAAATCTGCCCGGAGGAATGGGCCAAAATTCTGGCAAAGTTGTGAGAAGCTTGTAGAGGCTTGTAGAGCGTGAGACGAGTAAAAGGCTATGTCACAAAAAACATACAGTTTAGTGTATTCAAACTTTTGATCCACTGAACATCAGTCTTATTTAAGAAATGCAGAAATAACTTTCCTTCTCCTGAAGTTTTTTGAATGTGTGTCTCATTGAAATAAAGTAAAAAATCTTATTGACTTAAAACAGGAAATTAATGGTAACATGAAATATGTTATAAGTTGTTAGCCTAAGTGTATTTAAATATATCGGTTTAACTGTAGTACCATTTCACTGGGAGCAGTGTGGTCACAAAGATAGATTAAAACTTGAGGTTCAAAGTTTATTCTTGACCGTGAAAACAGGAAACCGGCTTGAAACACTGGCTTGCAGTGCAGACTTGAACAACGTTAGAATAATTATCCAAAAGACTGTTTTTGTTTCGATAAATGCCTAGCATTTTGCGTTTGTTCCATCATTATTTAATAGGAGTTTATCTCAGGCTCCTACAATTTGCATATCACCTCAAAGATCCTGTCTGACAACTTCACGTGTCCCCCTCAAGACAGCAGCCATGTTGCATGCAGGTGGAAACTTCCTGTTCTGAAAAGTGAAGCCAATGCTGAAGTGTCTTAAACTTGCATTCTTTCTAATGACCAACTCCCTTTTCTGCAAAAAGAAGTCTGATGTATAGGCAGGAACATTAACATC
The DNA here is from genome assembly GCF_027596085.1 of Anoplopoma fimbria. Lineage (NCBI taxonomy): Eukaryota > Metazoa > Chordata > Actinopteri > Perciformes > Anoplopomatidae > Anoplopoma > Anoplopoma fimbria. Next base: position 2,892,771 of record NC_072458.1, on the reverse strand, counting down.
AACATCCCTTAACACCCTGATACGTTTTGGTTAAAAGGTGCTCATTTAAGCTCAAAAAGGATCTTTACACAACAGCCGTAGTTTGTCCTTTTGTGCCTTGAACACTCCTTTGACGTCAGTAGCTCATTTTTGTCGTGCTACACAGCAGGACCATTAACATTGTGGCTTCCGCTCTGAGGCCAGTCAGGAACTCGCAGTTTCAGACTTGATGGCTGGCCAGTCAACAAATTCTATTTATAGAAACACGTGGTAGAGCAGTTCTTTTCCCATCTGTACCCTCAGTCGTCACAGTCCAGTACAGATTTACCCCACTTATCCTCCTTCCTGACAAGCTTCTGTGCTTTCGCACACCTGTTTGTCTACATCACTCCCTCAGCTCTACAAACTTTTTATTTTTTTGTACTTTGCCACATCTATTCCCTCCACACTCCCTCTTATCCCTCTTTTTCACACATGCAGCTCCTTCCACACCTCCCCTCCTTTGACACTTTTGGCTTGTTTCCCACAAGGCTGTCTGTCTAGTTGAGACGATGCTGCAGACTTTGTTGCCTGTGGAATGGCGAGACCTGCAATTTAGCAGAGTCCAAGAGTACACAAACATGCTCTCACGCACACCCTCTCTGTGTCTCTCTCTCTCTCTGGCAGTGAGCCTGCAGGCACCTCATTGGAATAGCCGCGGTAATTGGTCCAGTGTGCTGTCAGGCAGAAAATCCACAGCTATGTTTCTCAGCAAGCTCGTCAATACAAACATGAGCCTAAATGAGCAAACCCTCTACCTGTTTGTCTACCTCAATGCCCCAAGGCTTTTGTTAAATATCTTATATTATAGTAAATACCTCCTTTCATCTGGTTATTTTTTTTTTCAAGCTAAATTTTTATTGTCTTTCTTTCCGACAATCATCATCTTGCTCATGTACATGTTAAATTCCACTTTTACCCTGAGAGTTGGGAAAGAGAGAATCAAATATAACAGATACACAAGTACATATGCAACAGCTGTAGTGCACACATATGAATACATTAGGAGCAAGACCGAAAACCCCCAAAGAAAACAAGAAAAATGTACATAAATATTCAGTATTTGTGTTACTCTCTCTCAGGTCTCACTATCCCATCGATCAGTCAGATATTTTCAGAATAATTACAAGGAGATGGAGATTACACCTTTGATGAATTATGGGCTTTCTTTTATTCTGCAGTTAATCATTTTAACGAATACCATGACTATCATACCAATCCCTTCTAAACACAGCAGATGGGTATTTAGTACCCGTAAACATGGAGCCTCATGCCATGGACATGTACCTTACCTGGTCAAAAATGTGACACCCTTTTCTTGGTTAAATAGGTTTAGATATTAGTTGTTTTGTATCAGCAGTTAATATAAGCGGAGCCGGTGTGATTGATTTCATGCTTTGATTTGTTTCAATATGGGGATTTATGAGGCTTGAATTCCATTAAAACAGTCTTATCGCAAATGAGATACAGGAGAGAAAGTTTAAAAATTCTCTGGTAGAGCACGGCCTTAAGGGGCAGCTGAATTTTTTTTTTCACTTTAAGAAATCTGAATTAATTTGAAAAATACTGCAAAAGAATCCTGCACACATATTTATTGGATTGTGAAGTCGTACATGTGGAGGATTGTACGTGATCCGATTCATTACATTACATTACATTACAGTCATTTAGCAGACGCTTTTATCCAAAGCGACTTACAGTCAGTAGTATATTACATATCAGATTCAACAAACAAATTCCTTTGCCCTGCTGCCACTGATGGAAGGACCATTTCTACCCTAGCAATATATATGTGTGCATTCTTAGTACACACACACACACACACACACACACACACACACACACACACACACACACACACACACACACACACACACACACACACACACACACACATTCGAGCTTACAGAGACTCGTAGTCTTCAGTGTGTGAAATAAGGCAGAGCCCTGTGAAGAAGTGATAATAGTGCTTTCAGATTCTCACTTTGAGGCTGTTTTCTGCCGGCCTTTCCTCCTGGCTGATGATGTAGGTGTGTGTGTTCTTACCTGTGTGTGTACTGGGGGGGGGCTTGAGTACATGAGAAAGTGAGAAAGATACAGTACTGTACCATGTGTACTGCATGTACTTTCCTCTTTTTGCAACCATTTATTCCCTCTCTGCTGTGAGGAGGTGTCTATGAACCGGTGTGTTGACACATAACTGTCCCTTCTTTTTACTTTTTCTTTCCTTCTCCTGAGTCGTCTGCTGCGGGGTAGAACAGACTTTCTGTGGTGTCGGAGAAGAGAACCGCTGCCCCGTTGTTCTGCCACATCACCCAGGCTTAATTGGGATCTCTAAGACATGACTGGCAGAGGCTCATCTCAGGGCGAATTCTCTTTTTGTGCAGCCTTTGGCACATTTGATAAAAATCAGGGTCCAGAAACACAGTTTGGTTGCGTGTTGTTGCCACAATGCCCACGTAGACACACGGATGGTAGAAACCCTTAATTGATGTGAACACACCTGCTTATAAAACATCTTTAGGCTTTTATTGACTGTAATTTTTAATTGAACAATTATCTGTTACAAAACATGAACTACTGTACTATAACTGACCATTAATACTTCTACAACATGAATAGTTTTAAAGTGCTTACCGCCTTTGTAGGTTCAACTCATGAGCAGTATCGCAACATTTTTCCTTCTCCTCAAAGTGACTTTCTCCACAGAGATGTAGACTGCAGAGATGTGGGAGGATGGGATGGTGATAATTTGGATGAACATATTACATTTTTAATGAAACTTGAAAGCTACAGAGGACTATCCATCCTGCAGACATAATGATTTTTCTCCCAACACTAAAAGTATTGCTTATGCAACCTTTCCCTAAGCCTTTCCAGGCTGCCAAATGTTTGCCCTGCGTTCCAGTCAGGCTGAAATAAAGTCCCACTGTGCAGTGGAAGTTTCAGGTTGTGTGCACGTGAATGAAAATGGAGCACAGGAGATGACATCATGGCATGAAAAAGACACAAAGCGAATACGAGTTGCGTTCAAAGACTGAACATAGATGTGGAAGTAGTCCTAAGTTTGGAATTTTGGCCAACACCAACTTTGTTTTTGGCCGTCGCCATCTTGTTTTTTTGGAACATTAGGTCACACGAGAGGGTGGAGCTAAGTTCAACCAAACACTGAATGAGACATATTCATTTTTATGATTAGAAAACACTGTGTAACTTTTAAAGTTGTAAGATGAAACAACCGATAACTCCAGCTCCAGACAGCGCCGTTTTTACTACCTGTCAATCACAATGTAGCCCCGCCCTAAAGCATACCCTGCTCTATTTTACTCTAAATTGGACCGTCATTTATTAAATGATCATCATGCTGTAATGAAGAGAACTTGAAATTAGTGACTGAAACCATAAACTCATGTTTACAATGTTTACTGAGTGAGAAATAGTCATTTTTTCATTGACTTCTATACAAACAGACTTCTTTTTGCAACCAGAACAGTCGCCCCCTGCTGGCTGTTAGAAGTAAGTTTCTTGTTATAAGTTTAGGCTCTTCTACATTGGATTCACTTTCAGACCCAGAGGTTGCCACCTGGATACATTGCTCTGTGTTAGAGTAGATACTAAGACCATCGCAATAACCACATATTGCAATACGATGCTAATGATGAGCCAACCGCAGGGAAGGATCACGTTTTCTTTTCACCTTTTACAGTCGGACTGCTCTGTAGTTACATTGTGCTAGAAACGCCAGCAGTGTGAAAAGGCGCTGAGCGTATATTTCGAGATGAGGCACTGCATGTTAAGTTCTCTTTTTCTGGCCACTGAGAATTGAAAAGGTTAAACATTAGGTAAAATGCTGCGCTGTCACCTTTTACCCAGCCGTCCAGTCACATTGGAGGAGTGATGGGACAAATAGAAACGCCAACGCCAACCACCACATCCTCATGTAGGCTACAAGTGCTGAACAAAAACACTGCGCCTCATGGCCCTTTTGTGTTCTGCATTTAATGATAAAGAAGTATTTAATATGATTAAAGAAGTCATATTTGTCATTTAAAAAGCAACAATTCATTTTATAATAGCAGCTTTAAATACAGCTTATTTATACAGCACAAAAATCAGGTCTAATTAATACCGCATATATCGCACTGTTGAGCCAATCATTATTACCGCAGAGGATACTCCTTCATGACGACATCCCTGGGGGATACCCTCGCTGCTGACTTCACTCTGTTGCAGTCCTTACCTCTCTTAATCAGGAAGACTGACCTTCACTATTACTTAGCTGCTCGAGACTTTTCCACTGCTACCAACCCTAATTAGTGCTAGCTAATTTAGCTCTAATTGCCTCATACGTCTCAGTAAACACTTGCAAGAAGTAGCAAACTATTCAGACACATTTATTATAAGCCTATGTGTATCTGTACACCACAGCGTTCCTGCTAATGAGCAAATTGTCCAAACATGTTCAATCTCTGTTATCAGTGCCTGTATACGTTGGCTTTCTCATTCTAATGGATGAAGTGTGTGAGCTGCAGAGTGTAGTTTGTATGACTCATCTGTCTTCGCCTGTCGCTTCCCTCGTTTCTTTTCTGCCTCATGGCACATGTCAGAGTCCCTAATGAGAAAAATTGCATTCATTGTCTTACTGTGTGTCTTGAGTTGATGATTCTTCATTGCCAGTCACTAGTTTTTGGACAACATTTACTCCATCTGCTAAGCATTACATGCACTGCGCTCGCTTTTGCAACCCAGTCGCTGCACAATTAGCTTCCATTTGTGTTAGTGAGGGCGAGCTGAGAACTAATGACTTTGGCCTTGTATCTCAGGCAGGAGGGTTTCATTACTCACTGCTGGGTTTCCATTATGTGTTTAGACTCTTTCACTCCTTTTAAAAAATGTAGTATTGGAGTCAGTGGGTTGCCAATAGGTGGCGTTATGCCTCTTATTTTGGGGCAGCTCTGTGAATGGTTGAAGGTGTGTCTTTGGCTTCTTTAACACAATTCAGTATTGGTTTTTTTGTTTCTTCACCATTTCCCTGAGCAAGGTCTCACACTTTTTCTGAATAGTACTGACTCTGTTTTTCTCTGTGACCATCTCATTCATGCATTTGGATGTGAAAAGACACAAGACGGACACAGAATGAACTGTGGACTGAACAGTTTCAATGAGCAGCTGCAATCGCCATCTTTTCAGGTCTTTAGACGGCCTGCATGTTGAAATGTCATCCCTCCCACCGTAGCTTGGTCTACTAGCAGTTATTAACACCTCCTCACTACTCCAATGCTTACCGTAAAACCTGTACTGGCCGTCCGTGTTGGTGAGGGTAGTTGCACAGTAAAAGAGACGAGGAGAGATGGTCCACTGTCAGTCGGAGAAAGATGATTAGTTACATCTACTGGATGAGTGTCCTTTTGTCACTACAATGAGCAGCACATCCACCTCAAGCTCATGCATTTGTAGTAAGATATGAAACATTTCAACATCATTCTCTCTTGACTTGGACTTTTAATTACTTGTAATTGAAACACAAGGTCTAGAAATTAGCCCTTATTGGACATACATATGGGATATGTTTTTTAGCGACTCTTTCCTGTCACACTGGGGATCCTGTTTTAATCAATTTTACACACCAAAATATGGGGTTAAGAGACTACAAATGTATTAAGAAAGCCTGCGTTATAAAGTGGGGGCATGGAGATGCGATGTTTACCAGGCTGGGAGAGTTCAATGACACTATTGAGTTGCAATATGGGGCTTTTTACTTTAGCTTTGTCGCAAATAGTGAATGAGGGTCATCAGAAGAAGTAAGTCATAGCTCCCCATCCAATCTGTAAGACCTTGTGGGCAGCGATTCATTCAATATACATTAACCCTCAGTGTTCTTCCGCTGTTTTAACCTATCCACTAAAAGCAGTGGCAGACAACACTCATAGCAGAGGGTCATACTTGATGCCATAAGCAAGGAACGTGTTCTTTAGATATTTAAAATTTCACCTCAGATGTGAGTCAAGTCGGTAAAAGGCACTAAGGCGAGGAGAGAACAATAGAAAGTACAACACAAAAGAAGAGAACAGAGACTTCTTTGAAAGAGAGAGGAGTAATGCTATTGAGAATGTGAATGTAACAGAGAGGTAGATGCTCTTTTAAAAGGCTTTGGCTATATAGAGCTTTAGATGCAGGCATCAGTGATTGTTATTCCAGCTCCATCCTTGGTAGCAAGATTGCAGCGCTGCAAGCTGTTTTTTGTGGGGTGACATTTGGGAAGAACATCAAAATGTCTTTCACTTTTTTTATGTTCCAATTCTCATCTTTGTCAACCATCTCTCTCTCTCTCTCTCTCTCTCTCTCTCTCTCTCTCTGTAGGTTTCTAAAAAGGTCGCTGATCTTATTCTGGAGAAACAGCCTGCGTATGTCAAGGTAAGCTTCCAGTGTCAGCTGACGTCCACATTAAACAACCCTTTCTGTCTTTTATCATCTTGAAAAAGTAATTCTAAAACACACCAGTTATATTAAACATTTGATTTTTTTGGGGGTGGGGGGGGGTTTGCATTTTTTCTGAACTTTATATGATTGGATCAGATTATTTTGATATCAGGATGTCAGTGGATGAGTTCCTGTCTCAGCTGTCGAATGGCAACAAGATAATGTAGAATTTCCGTAACCATGGCAATAGGAAATGTGACTCCATCCATTGATTAGTCAAAGGAGGAAATAATGTAGTTTTTATTCACAATATTATCAGGTTGTGAATTAAAACTAAGTCCATAAAGGGGAGGGGGGGCCGGGGGTTTGATCCCGGACTTCCTGACTTGCCGCTGGATCAGCAAACCTCCTGGCAAAGTAGAGTTTTGGCAGCAGGGGAGGAGGAAAGAAGATTGGAGCTGTTTTCTCGTTTCTGCCACTCTGGATTGCACTTGAATGCTCTTCCTCAACGGCCGGATGTGTAACTTGAATGAACTTCACAATAACTGAATATGAGTTGTGAGAACTGAATGAGGAAGCAAATTGAGAGCAGACCAAATTATTTCTGTCATTGAATTTTGATGGAAAATCTCATTATAATGTAGTGCAGGACTTAGCACTAGCACGTTTGAGTTGTTGAGTAGTCTGGTCTGAGGCAAAATCTAATGACTATCGCCTCTGCAGCAATCTCCCTTGGTGCGTTTGATTACACACAAGCGAGCACCCAGTTTAAGTCTATGTGTACCAGGAGGAAAGTTTGAGTTCAGGCTAGACGACAGCAGGACAATTAAGTTTGATTATTTTAAATGGCTTGTTCGTGTATCGATTGTCAAAATTGTATTGTTCATATTTGCCTGTTTAGGCACTATGGCCGCAGTGTTTCTAGTGGCCTCCACTGTCACGGAGAGAAAAAAATATTCATCTGCTTCGTGTGTGTTGACATAAGAATCACCAATGTGATCGCACGGTTGGTGGGTCTGCTAATCTTTTTTCTCCATGCACTTATAAATGCATGAGCTTGTTTAGTATGTTAATTAGTACACACACACACACACACACACACACACACACACACACACACACACACACACACACACACACACACACACACACACACACACACACACATCACTCTAGTGCCCTTTTGGAGGTTTAATGATCTTGGATATCAGTGCTTGTCAGTTAATGAAACTATTGAGACGCTGGTGCAGCAGCAGAAGCCAGCATCGTATACTGTATATGATTTCCTGGCTGCATCAAGTGTGCTTCAAAATAAAAGTGTTTTTGCAGGAGATCAAATATATTTGTGTGTGTGTGTGTGTGTGTGTGTGTGTGTGTGTGTGTGTGTGTGTGTGTGTGTGTGTGTGTGTGTGTGTGTGTGTGTGTGTGTGTGTGTGTGTGTGTGTGTGTGTGTGTGTGTGTGTGTGTGTGTGTGTGTGTTGGATGGATGGATTTTAAGAAGTCGGTCTTTTTTGATTTATTTGATTTAGCAATCAAGCTTCAGAAGCCCCATCAGATGCATCATTATAGAAGTTTGGTAGAGTATGTCAAATTTGTGTTTAGTCCGTGAAGCTTTGATCCCAGCAAAACACAGCAGATGACTGACCGCTTTAACAAATTTGGTATGATGTGAAATTGTGGAGAAATTACCATCATTGTTAAGCCTTCTGAAGGTCAGTCTATGAATAGCAAATTGATCATTATTTCTGTGACTCTGTAGAGTTAAAATGACAGCAGGGCTTATTAGCAGTCGTTGCCAGGGATTTCGGGGGGCATTTCCATTGACCCATCTCGGTCCTCATTCTCTGTCTACGGATGCCCTGTGGAGTTCAGAGGGCACTTCAGTTTCTACATCAACTGCATTAATGTCACAATGAGAAGGACGACAGAGTTTTAATACCACATCCTTTATAATATTCAGAAGCACCAAAAATAACATTGACCGACTTAGTGCTTACCTTTTGATGTACAGAATGGTTTTATAATAAAGTTTAACGCCTGGCAAATGTGCTTCACCCTGCATCTCTGAGGCTCCCCACACTGAACTGTGGAGCTTCTTCTATATGAGGCCTCATCAGTTTCTCCACCTTGTTTTCTTTCCCGCGGCGTCTTATCTCCTCTGAGTGATATTTTATCAAACATGCACACAGAGGGCACAATGCCACTTCTCTCAAGTGCTTGCACACTCTGTATAACACATCGGTGGACACATAAATTGTGCAAACTCATGCCTCAGCGCCTGAAATGATGGCCCACTAAGCGTCGTGATGTGAGTCATAGCTATGCAGTGACTAACCTTTCTTCTGTTGGGGCCTGTGTCTGATCGCTGTTGCTGCACAAACACTCGCAAAGGGTCAACAGTGTGATCCGGCTTCGTCTCGTGGAAGGTTACATGGAGGCCAGAGCCATTATCGTTGATTCATTTACAAATGTTGATTACTAATTGAGTGCAAATTCTTTAGCAGCCCACATTCAGTTTCTCTTTTCTTCCATTCTTGTACCTCTTCATTTGAAATTTGGTATTTGGAAGTATGCAACAATATAGTCCATCAGTTCAAAGAGTGATCAAGTTGAATTGCTGAATCACTAAAACATGGAGTCAATTTAAAATAACAGCCCTGTCTTTTCAGGTTAGAGTTGAGTGGCCAACTTGTGGCCAAGCATGACCACTTGCCAGGAAAGAAAGGTTGTAATGAATTTGCACCAGGTAGCCCTGACAAGGTCACTCAACACCATTGGAAAGAGGCTCGGACTGGTATTCAATTATTTTCGACTGGAAACACTTATTTGTCCCGGTTCCTGCCGCTGCCTTTGTTTGTGTTCCCCAGTTGCCTTCTTCGAAATAGATTTGTAATTTGGCGGTCATACCTGACAATTACATGGGGGGTCTTAAGGCCGTTTAATTGGGGAGACTAGAAATGAACAGGAAACAGGGTTGTGTGGACATAAACTTACTATATGCAAAAGATGTGAACTCCAGCTGTGAGTCCCAAACAGCTGCAACATTAGAATGTATAGGTGGGATGGGTAGCAGGGAGCCAGTGCATAGTCAATGTGCTTGAGGGTCACAGGGAGGACCTCTTATGAATATATGAATAAAGAAGCGTGGAAAAATAAAAAAAACATCTCCTCCTCTTTGACCTACACCTCCCACACCAGCGCCAATGTTTGTGGACATTGTTGGAGTCTGATTGTGTAGTTTCCTTGTTGTATAGTTTCCTGTATGTGTACAGTACATAGAGGTCTACTGTAAAGCTGTATTTATGTGTTGTTATTTAGTGGAAGTCAGCCAGTCTTCAATTGAAGATTCATTCCACGCCTTTTGAGGTCTCCCCAGTCATGCAAACCAGCTCTTAAACCTCTTTTATCTACTAAAAACTGACAGAACAGTTGTCAATGTCCACCTCTGTGCACAGTTGCTGTATTTCCTGTTGCACAGTCAGAGCTGATTGAGCCCCCCGTCTGTCAGGTTCACTGTAGCTTACAGACTGTTCTGGCTCAGAGCAGTGGTAAACAACAAATGGGGCCTCAGGCTACCTACTGAGCACTTAGCATGATAAGCGCGTGTGCTGTGTGAGTGTGTGGTTCTGTTTGAAGATGAGTGTTTGTATTCAAGCTGTTTCGGGCTGTTCCTGGGTGGAACTGAATGCATGAGTGTTTCTACGTTACATCATTGACAAAGGGCTTACGCAACTGCTGTGTATACAGTACTGTGTGTAGATAATGGGCATCAGAACAAGGGGTAGAGAGTGAGCACCCACTGTGTGTGTGTGTGTGTGTGTGTGTGTGTGTGTGTGTGTGTGTGTGTGTGTGTGTGTGTGTGTGTGTGTGTGTGTGTGTGTGTGTGTGTGTGTGTGTGTGTGTGTGTGTGTGTGTGTGTGAAGCGAAAGACTGGGAAATATACAGGACACAGGAAATAAATGTCTCCTTCCTTGAACGGATTTGTCTCTGAGTGCACTTATTTCGTAACTACACGGACTATTACTGACTGAATTTAAACCAACCAGCGCTTTGCACTGTCACAGCCCGGCTCTTAGACTGTGACAAAAACAGGTTTACTTACAATCGAGGAATTTATTAACCAGAAAGTAATCAAAATAATGAAAACAAATAGATGGGAGTCATATGTAAAGTCAGTAGTGTAGGCAGTGGATGAGTGAAAATGTCCTGCATGGGTGAAAAAACTAAAGAAAAGGAAACAGAGGCCACAAAGCAAAAATGGTGAGAGTGAATCTTATTCCAAAGAACAGCTGCAGCTCGTGCTTCTATGGATGCCATGCCGCTGATAAGGGATGGACCAATCTTACATTTTCAGACCCGATGACTATTCCTTTGGTTTGGGTGTCCGCCAATTTCCATAACCGATCGGATACCGGTGTTTCATTAGTAAGCCGTATTCCTAACTGTGGAAGTGACTGGGATCATTCTTCTTTGTGAAAGGCTACAACAGGTGGGCTATTGCTTTACCAACTTAGTCAAACAAAAAGCTATCAAATAAATACATCGATATAAATTCACTCAACTGTCATTTATTGAAATAATAGTATGAGATTCCGGATCCAGCTATTTAAGTCAGTAATGCACTGATATCTGTAATAAAGCGTCTATACTGCTGATTAATCTCCAATCAGGTCTGCAGCCTTGGAGAGGAGAACACACAGCAAAACCACCAAGCAGAGGGGCCGTCACAGCACTGATGTCAATCATTGACTCATTTCGCATCACTTTCATGATATAAAGTGAAGTCAGCAATTTGGGATTCTGCTGTCAGAATGATTTCTGTGTAGCTTGATCCCCTCTGACTTTTTTTTATGAGTCTGCCTTGTGTGTTTCAAACTATTGCTAAGTCTAGACATAGTTTAACAGTTCCAGTGGTTTGGGTGCCAAAGACGCGGCTTCACTGCTCCCAGTATGTGAATCAGTCTGGGAATTATTCGTTTGCTCGACCTGGTGAGTCAGCCAGGTCCCACTGCTTAGAGTGCAAGGGCATATTTAAATGTTCGTTTGAGTGCAAAGGCCACTGTGGTACCTTCATTTATTAATAAACTGTTAATAACCAATGCTTATGAAATTATTCAAGAAGGGTTACTGTGTTCTATTATTATTAATCACATTACTATCCCTATTTTCATAACTATAATTCTACTGTAATAATTGCTGCTGTTATTATAAGTAGTCTTATTATATGAATCATTTATGTCATATACATTGAATGTGTTGTATCTCTGTTATGCTGTTCATTCTGTACACATGACATCTATTGCATTCTGTCCATCCTGGGAGAAGGATCCCTCCTCTGTCGTTCTCCCAGAGGTTTCTTCCTTTTTTCTCCCTGTTAAAGGGGTTTTTAGGGGAGTTTTTCCTGTGAATGTGAGGGAAGGACAGAGGATGTGAGGGTGTAAGGACAGAGGATGTGAGGGTGTAAGGACAGAGGATGTGAGGGTGTAAGGACAGAGGATGTGAGGGAAGGACAGAGGATGTGAGGGTCTAAGGACAGAGGATGTCGCATGTGCACAGATTGTAAAGCCCTCTGAGGCAAATTTGTAATTTGTGATTCTGGGCTATACAAAATAAACTGAATTGAAATAGATATGTGATGGCTTTATGGACAGTTGCTCTAAGATGTTTGGGTAATATTTGATTTGCAAAAGCATCAATATGCAAGTTGCCCATGTCCATACTTGCTTTTGCTTTCTTGACATGAGTTAAAATACTGATACCACTGTCAGATATGTACACTAAATATGAAGCTACCGCCAGAAGCTGCTTAGCTTAGCTTAGCATAAAAAACGGGGGAAACAGCTAGCCTGCATGTATTTAGCCTACCTTATATGAGACTGTTAACGTTATTCTCATCTAACTCTCAGCATGAAAGAAAATTTGTCTATTTCCCAAAATTGTTGAAATGTTCCTTTAACAAATTCAAAGTTTACAATATAATGATAGAAGATCTATCTGTAATTTAAAGCAAATAAAGATGCAAACAGTTTGTTGACATCTCTGCCAGAGTCGTGGAACCAATTCTTAGCGTTAGATGTTGTCTAACAGTCCTAATTTCATAGGCCCTGAGCAGAGGAGCACAACAGTCGCATGGTGCATGTCCCCTCAGAGAAAACCTGGGCTGTTGAATCAACCCTTGTAAAACTGTTCCGAGGGGTTGTCATAGTCTCAACACTCGAGATCATGAGGGCAGATTGGCTTGAATGGGATCATTGATCCTCTTCCCACAGCTGAAGAGCCACTTTGGGGCTATTGTTGTTGTTTTTATGACTGTGGAGAATTCATTTGCCCGGACTATATTCTGTGGGTAAATGGTTGTTTCATGGATGACAGTGTTATGAGAAAATTTTTGTGAACACAGGACCTTTCTTTTTGCCGAGGGGTGACACTATAAAAAAATGAGATAGCATCTCACACCTCAGGCATATCATCTGGCAGATCAAGGAACTAAAAACCAAGACAGTATTCAATACTTTTAGCTAAGGGAGTGTTTGTTCTCAGCAGAGGTCACTAAAGTGGGATAATAATTGAACTCTCAGGCCGGAGAGCGTACTGATCCTCTTCTAAATGTTAAAGCTATGAAGAAAGGAAAGCTTTTCTCTGATTGTCTGTGTCTGTTGTACCTCTGATCTACATTACACTTTGGCACCGATGATGCGTGCCTTACTATAATGGCATCATCTATAATATCTATCTTCATAAAATGCTCACAGCAGGACGCATCTCAATGTAGAGTGCTCTCACAAACGTTTGTGTGTGTGAGCATTGCGGTTCATGTCTGCGCAGTGCTTTGCCAGGTAAATGGCATTATTACATTATATTTCACTGGCAGCTCCGTTAATGAACCCGTCTAACAATATCTTTGTGTCCTATACATTTTAAAAGCCCTCAGCTTTATAATACGGTGAGGGGGATGTTTCTTAGCACTAGATAGATATTCCAGCAGGTTTTGTAGCAAATAGTTTATAATAAAACATTAACTAATGTTCCAGCGTTTCCAGTATGCTGCTTTGTGTCGCGTACTGTCATTTTGACCACTTATTTCTTCCTTGTTCACAGGAACTGGAGCGTGTGACTGCATTACAAACCAACCTGCAGCTGGCAGCGGTCATTTGCACTAATGCAAGGAGGTAATGCTGTTCCACTGCATACTATTCACTAAATGAAATAGCTGCTGAAATAACTGCATTCAAGCTGCATCTGCATATTAAGTGCTTCCCTCATCAACAGGATAACGTTCCTTCCCCTCATATAACTTCTATCTGTTAAAATCGTCCAAAGTACAAATTATTCTCTCTTGTTTCCTTCAAATAAAGTAGAAATAAAAACATCCTACTTTACACGGCACTACAATGTGTTATTTATTTGGTGTTCGGACCTGTTTTTTCATTGTTGTGGGTGACAAGTCAAGTGTTAAGTTATAGTATACTGTCTACTGTTTTGTAGTAATTTCTTCAGACATATTCTTTCTTTGTAAATGTTTTATCATGATTATTAATTCAGAATGCTCAGTTGCACATTTTGCTGTGCCTGAAATATAAAAATCTTAAGCCATTCATACTAAGGATTTGTCTAAATAAGCAATTTTTGGTAAAAATAGGTCTCTGCTAGAAGCACCTCTGCAATAATTAGGACTGCAATAAAAGCACTAAGACCATGAATGTTTGAGTGTATATTTTATAGAAGTATATTATAGTTACAGATCATTACCAGTGTAGAGTTCCAGTAGTGTATCAGTAAAGCTCATCACTATGTATTGGACTTTTAAATGCTTGCTAAGCATAGTAGTGTATATGTGTGTTGATGCTTTATTCTCCCTGTGCTGTGACTTTCTTGTGTAAAGGCAACTGAGCATGTCGAAGGAGGGATTCACAGAAGCCAGCTTGGGTCTATTGGCCAATCAGAGGAGGCGACAGCTGCTGACAGGCCTGCTTAAGTCACTGAGGACCATCAAGACGCTGGTAAAGTTCACACACATAGTTGACTGCAACATATTTTGCTATTTTTGTTCTGTCGTGGTTTATATAATACATATTTCTGGCTTTCAACATGATTTATTCAGAGTGTAGTCCTGTGGGAAGTTTCTGGTTTCCATATCAGTGTTGTTTTGGTTCACCTTGGGAATCTGATCTACCTATTACAAGTCTCTCCCCTGAGTTGTCTCTGTCTGTCTGTGACAACTCACTGTTGTGAAATAAATTGTTATATTCTACAGTAATCATTGCAACCGGTTCTCTGCACATGATTTCAAATGAATATAAGAGTTAATCAGACATAAATATCTACTTATTCACTTTGATCATTTGCTCTAACTGTAATAATTAAGATATTTTACAAACATGGTCATAGCAGGAATGTGTGTTGAACTAGTTATCTCATAATATTGTAGCCAGTTTGTTATTTTATGCCATATTCATGTATTCCTTTTTCCTTTCCTTTCTTCTCCTCACAGCAAAGAACAGACGTAAGACTCAGCGAGATGCTTGAGGTATTGTAATCACATCTACACGCCCACAAACACACATGCAGAGATATGTTTATAATTGACTTGAAAGGTCAAACATCAGAGGGGATTCTGCATTGAAAAGGCAAACCCACACAAACACGAGATGCTCCCACAGATGTGAATCTATTGTGAAGGTCAGCTGTAGCACATGGAATGGATTTGACTAGCACTGAGTCTAATCCTATGTTATCCACTGCGCATCTGCTATAACAACCATTTTTAAGAAGATCAATCAAAACTGATGCAAAAGTCACACATATCACTGTCATAATCAAGAACGATCCAGAGGTTACTCCTCATATATGTGTATATATCATGTATAAAATGCTTTCAGATTATACTGTACTATTTTTCATACATTTAATTACCTGATTCTCTGTTCCTGTAGGAGGAAGACTATCCAGGTGCAATCCAGCTCTGTCTGGAATGTCAAAAGGCTGCCAGCACCTTCAAACACTACAGCTGCATCAGGTACAGTACGAACAGATTGATAGAGTGAGATTCAGTTGTATCTGGCGTCTGATTACTTTACTCTCTGAATGACTGAAGAAGAAAAGGCGGAGTGTGTTTGTCATGTGTGTGTGTGTGACCTTGTGTATTTGTGTTCCTGTTGATTGACTTGCTTGAAGCTAGCACCAATGTGTTTATTCTCAATGTATCCCATTGAGAGCAGGCACGCTGTCATTATTTATTTTTTTTGTCATGCACTGCAGAGTGTGTTGGTCTATTTACAGAGAAGAGCGCTGGCGTGACAAAACGGTGAGCTCCATATTAAGAGAGCTCCGTTTAAACGCACAGATACAGAGCTATTAAACAAAACTGAGCAAATGCACCTCAATATTGAACCACTTCGCCTGGCTGTGACAATCCATTAGAATGGCACAGTGACTGCTGGGAATTGGTGATCAATATGGTAATGTTATGCACTGGAGATTGTTGTGATGGGACAATTCCTCCTACTGTTTTTTTTTTCACTTGCAGCTGCTGTTTTTGTGTGGATTTCACTTATAGTGTGTCATTACTTTACCATTCATGGCGTTCCACCTCCATGGTGATGCTCCCTGAACGAGCTGGGATGTCTGTATGCAGAATCTTTCACCATTTTCCACCAATGATAAGATCCATTGCAGCCAGTCTGTCGATGAGGGAACGTGATTGTGATCATCAGAAGAAGAAGAAGAAGAAGCACTAACATCTTTTAGTATCACTGTATTCAGACGCGGTCCGGATGTGTAATCGAACGTGTCTGTTGCAGCTGAATAAAAATTTGATTACCTTTTTCACCTTTGCTTTCCTTTGCGATATGCTAATACTGCTTCTTGGATGTAGCGGTTTTTCTCATTGTTGCATTGATCACACATCTGTCAGGCTTTGCATTAGCATGCACATTGTACTTGGGCTCGCTGCCCAAAATTGCTAGAGCCCTGACTGCAGCATCGCCCTTCCCCGAGGAGCTGGTTGCCGGTCTGCTGCACTGTAATTTAACCTTGTAGCTATGCTCTTCCATGCCCTGCCGAATGCCCTACATGGAGGCTTTGTCTAATACCTGCCCTTCTTTTGTCCCTGTCCCCAACTCTTTAAAAGTCAATATTGTTTCCCCAAGAAGGCATTTACACAGCCTCATGCTCCGTCTCAGTCTATTTCATCAGGCGGTTCACATGGGCAGCTGTTGGGCGGCTTAAGACCCACGCATGTCAGCAGAGTGGTCATAAACTGTTAAATCTGCTTTGGCCTTAGAAAAACAAAGGTGTGAAGTAACCTGTAGCATCTGTGTAGTACTCTCTCACAGAAGCGTTGGTAAATTGGATTAAAAATGTATTTTTGTTCCGTATGGCAGTGATAAATTAAGATGCATGCATGGATGCAGATTTTTAATTTATTTTCGTTTAATTGACCATGTACACTCATGTTGCAAATGAAAACGATAATCTCTCATCTGGGCAACAAAATTAGGTTTTTAAGAATTGAATACGTAATTGCAAAGCTCTTCACTTTGTGAGTGTTTTGTTGCTACAACAGATCAAATGTTAAGCTGGCTTAGAACATTCAATTAATTATATATATATATTTATTCACAGCCACGGCCGTCCTCCTCCTCTTTGTGGTTGTAGTATATTTTCTTTTGGAGGCTGCATGATTGTGTGTCAGTGCAGGTTTGTAAGAAGCTCTCCATGTGTACGAGCGGTAGTGTCAGTTGGAATTGTGTTTACTAGCAGCGCTTTATTGATAAATTAAAGGTCTCTCAGGTCTTGGTACAACAGCAGGATTGTTAGACGCTTTCACAGTTCGGTTAGTTACTTTGGTCTGAACGACATGTTGATTCTGGTTTTTTTCCACTCTGACAGGTTTCAAACATACAATTTCTACTGAACCACAGCACTTTAGTCTTTTTTTATTTGTCAATTTTTGAATTTCTATTTCCCAACATCACTTTTTCATTTACAATTGTAGAGGAGTTGCGTCACATTTTAAATTTTTTTTTTAAAAGATGAGCACCAGTTATGTCAGGGGATCCCAATAATAATTGGATCCCATGTCAGCTACTGGTCTTAATAGTCGGTATAATAGACATACTAATCACTGCTGAATACATTAATGGTATAGTATGCATTTGAAAAACAGTGTCACACTGAATAAACCTAAAGGATTATAAAATATTGCTGCATATCAAAAGTAAGAAATTAGCATTTATATTCACATCTGCTCTAAATCTCAGTGGAGTTGGGATGAAGCACACAACAGACTGGCACGTGAAACCTACTCTACTTCTCTAGACTGTATGTGTGTTTTAAATGGACTCCAGTCTATATCAAATTGAATAGATATGAAATCGTTCCTCCTGAGGCGGCATCAGGTCCTTAACTTTTCGTGTAGTGTCCCATGTAACCTCGGAGCCCATTCAGAACTGTACCCATAGAGAAAGAACCACAACTCCACTACAGATGCCAGAGCTGTATATCTAAATGTTACATCAAACCTTGCACTTAAAGAAAATAATCAGTGCACATTCTTCTGGTCTGGTTTTATACATTTTTCTAGTGCTCTTTCTACAAATACCTTCTTAAATCTTTTTCTGCTCATCTCTTTTAATCTTCCCCCCTGACCTCATCTGCTTTCTCAATTGCGTAATTATGGTTGATGATGTCCCTTCCCGCTGTGTTTCACTCTTTGAAGACCTTCCCCTGCCACTTTGTTGCCTCTTGTCGCCTGCCTTGTAGCAGTGGCTAACACGACTACAGCAAAGCATTCTCACAAAATCTGAGCATCATGCAGAACCCTTGAAGCACAGGAGTCCAGATTTTGCCAATTTTGCATGTCAGCAGTCACTGTGTAGGGTTTTTGCCTCAAGGCCCTGCAGACACCTATTGCCAGCCATAATTGAAAAGGGGGTTGAAAACGCACTCCCTGATTTCCACACAATTCTATTTCAATCCTTACGTTCCCTGCAGGGAACAGATTGTTAATTAGGTTTCGCTCCTCATCTGTTATTTATGCATTCTGTCTGATCATGGAGCGATGCCAGTATGTGGGGAGGAGCTTCATCTGCACACACATGAACACACACTGGACAGTGCAGTTTGGCATTATATTCATGGGATAGACACAATAACAGGACGACGGAATAATATTGTCACCTGGGTAATTGACTTTAAGTTGACCTCTTGTGTTCTTCAAAAGCTCGGCGAAGTTCTTAAAGAAAAAGTTGGGAAATACTTTTATCTGTTTAATGCCAAGAGTTCTGTGAGAAGATTGACACCACCCTTGTGTCTGTACAGTCAATATAAAGCTAGAGCCAGCAGGCAATAACTTAGCTTAGCATAAAGACTTGAAACAGGGGAAAACAGCTAGCCCGGCTTTGTTTTAAGTTCAAAATTTACAGCATCTCTAAGCTCACAATCTACACCCTATCTTGTCTTTTTTTTATTCCCAACAAATGCCAGGCCAGGTCAGCGACTTCCTCACTGGCCTAGCCAAGAAATAGTTCCTGAACGTAACTCCCAGTAAAACCACAAATGGTTGCTTTTACATTTCTGTTTATGTGGATTAAACAAACACAATATAACATATTAATTGTGATAATTATTAACAGCTGATCTTCACATCATAAAAAACCCCGTTATCAAAGTCTATTGGAAAGCCAACCAGGGCACTCAATGCCACACATGTGGATCATTGGACGCTTGGTGCAACATAAGGCAAACAAACCACCTTGATCTTCTTTAACGAGTGCATTTTAGTCTGCCGTTCTGTGATGGTGACTGTCTCTTGTTCTGGGAAATAGCAGGTGTCCGCCTTACTTTTTCTCTGTGTTTACACTCCGAGTTTTTCTTTTCATTGGAAGCCGGTGAAATGAAGCTACTGACTGTCTCTGTGTGACAGGCGTGGTGCGTTGAGCCGTTCTCAATTATTTTCTGTGCTTTGTTTCTCCCTGTTCTATTCCATCTTAGAAAATCAATAAATGCGATGAGCCAGTTCCCAGTGCCATTTTAAGTCATAACTACGCCAATGAAGACCTGAGCAGCAGTTTAACAGCAACTCACCGACAATTTAGCTGTCCGTGGCATTTTGTCGCTTTTTTCGCTTGTAACGTGAACCTGGCATCAGGTGTGTCAGCCCCTGAGCGCCGGTCTTGTGGGATGGTTTATTTTCTCTCATATGCTCTTCCAACACTGTTCAGTTTGTGGTTTAGCTTCTGTTTCTCTACCAAACTGCAGCGTGTGGGTGTAAAAGAAAGTTATGTGATGTGATGAACAGGGCATTTATCCTGTTGGCCTCTGCTCCTCTGCTGTATCTCCTTGGTGTGGCTGCCAAAGCTGAAAGCCTTTGTTTAGCACTCTCCTGGGCCTTACATATGGACATTCAGACGCGTTTCTCCAGGACCTGACATTGATCCGCTCAACTCTATCTAGTTGAGCCAGCCTTCTTACTTTGCGTATTTAGTTTTTTATATTGGCTTCCAATTATAGTTTCCTCGTGGTGTGAGAATACTGGCTGTCACTGAGTATATATAGCTGAGAATGTCTCGTCTTATCATCCTGTGGTACGACTCATTGGATTTAGTTACCGTGAGCTAGAAACAGTGTGAGTAGCACTCTGTTAGCATTTGCTATGTTACACTGTTTGATGGGAAATTCTCAATCATCTTTGGGGAATTTAGTTAAGACGATGATAGTAAGTAGCTCCTATAAACTCTTAAACAAATGTCTTAGCTTTACTTAAACATCTGTTACCTGACTGGTTTTCAGTTGGCGTGTGTCCTGTCTAACATACCTCTACAATATGTCTCTCTCTCACACACACAGGCAGATAAAAGAAGGCTTACGGTGCATCAAGTTCTGAAATGGCATATGCTCATTTTGTTACCTGTTTTGCAAACGACCTGTGGGACTCACTCAGAGTCTCTTGTGTTTCTCCGCTCCCTCCTTCTCACTCCCATCACTCGATACCCAATTGCAGCTAAGATGCCTAATTAGCAATTTGTTGAGGACACTCTCTCCCTTGGGCGACTGCGGTCTCACAAGGCACTAAATAAGTGCAGGCTGACCTGAAAAAGACCCCAAGCAAAGCAGAGACAGAGGCAGGGAAACGGTGGAACAGAGGGTGATTATGAATGGGCGCAGTGCACGGGGAGTCACAAGGGAACTGAATTGATGTCCCAGGGACGGGCGAAACAGTCGTGATTTCTGTTGCTACTTTGCAGCTTTTGAGTTGAAAGCATTTCCCAGGATGAAGCAAAATCTGAGTCAGTCCAAGCGTGTGTAGGCGTTTTGCATTTGTGATAGTCTGGTACATGCACACGCAGACACACACATCTGCCCAAAGTGTTGGTTGGAAATGAATTTATCTCCTATACGTTAGCTCCCTGTTTGCCCTGTGAGATTTGTGAGTCACAGGGCTGCAGCTTGTTAATAAAGCTTATTTATCAACTCTTAGAAGATCAGTGGATGGAGATTGTTACTATTGAAAGTCAGAATATATAATTTGCTTGTGTTTCATGTCATTGGAAATTGAGAATAATTTGAATTTTTTACTGTTAAACCGTCAAACAACAAATAAAGACATTTTATGATATTGCTCAGACTCCAGAAACAGCAAGAATGAATTAATAGAACAATTGATTAAAAAAAGTAGCTAGTTAGTTGACTCCATATTATTCTTTAGAATTAAGTTGCTGACCCTGAATAATCTCCTTTTTTTCCCTCACAGCGAATTGAATTCCAAACTACAAGACACTCTGGAGCAAATAGAGGTATGTGCCTGCCTGCTTTATCTCTAATTTGAGTAAATAGAATTTTAGCAGTGAGTAAGATTGTGCTCTAACCTTGTAATTTTCCACAAGCCCTCATTTTAAAGAAGCAATTTATACTACATTTTGATATTTTGATAGTTTCTCTCTCATTCTGGGTCTGCCAAATATTGACACATTCAGAACGTCGCTGTGTCGTGATAAATGGTATGCAAAGCAATTTTCTCTGCCCCGCTGCCGCTGCGCTTGAGTAGATTAATTACTTACCGTTTGGTCTGTACCAAGGAAACAGACGTGCATGTACACACACATAGCCACGCAGCAAGGTGTGCATTTGTTTACCTGTCAGCCTGAGTTTGTGAATAAGCTAAGCAAAATCACAAAGGTAAACACTTTCACAAACACACATCTAGAGTACGATTTTAGAATTCAACACCTTCATCTTAATAATTCTAATAGCCAAAAACACTAAATGCAATCTCTTTATACGTATGCTCCACATATACACATATACACCATATACTGTGTGTATGCTTTACACAATAGAGTTGCCTTGTGTGTAATCTCTATATTCACATGCAGAATCTGTAGGCAAGAGGACAACATTTCGGTATAAGAAGGGTTCTTGTTTCAGTTAGTAGTCCGAGCAGTGTTGACCAATCATTTTTGAGCAGGCTTTGGTTGAATGCAGGTAAACAGTCCGTTTGAAGAGCAAAAGAGGCGGAACACATTGGCAAAATGCAATCATGATAACCAAAAACTACCTTATCAATGGTTTTTACTATAAAATCATTTGTCAGTTGTTTTCCTCCCTCATTTACTGAAATTATTGTAGAAAACTGCAATGGCAGAAACCAAAAACATCTGCTAATTCTACATTTAATCATCAGATGACCCATCATAAAGCATCATTGAAATTCCACAAAATATAAAAAGGCCAGTTTACAGAGACCCAAGCTAGTTTGGTTTGTCTTTCCTCCAAGTACTTTGTATAATGAATTATGTTCAAATAGATGGTAAATTGTCTTCCCAAGTCATTGCTTTATGTTCAACAGCTTGTGAAGCGTGAGAAAATGCATTGTGACTCAAGGCATTGGATCACATATAGCATTTGTCAGCACTATATCCTTTGAGGTCGGCTTCTGTGTCAGGGTTGTTACTCATCCATGAACATCCAAACTTCCTGCTGACCTTGACTTACTTTCTTACCTTTCTTATTAGCTCTTTGTCAAAGACGAACACACACACTCGCATATATTCATATATAGACCCACATCCAATTACCCTTGGCCTTGTATGGTAGCTGTTCATCTGCACATCTATCTATCTAAATCCCCAGTCTTAACGTTGATAATCCCTCTCTTTTTCTTTTCCTTTGTCATCTATCTATTTCTGGCTCCAGGAGCAGCTTGACGTCGCCCTGTCGAAGACTTGTAAGCACTTTGATGTTTCGCACTACACCAAGGTCCAGCTGGCCTACACGCTCCTGGGCAAGACACAGGTCAGTGGTTTGACTCGTCTACAATGGCTGAATATGACTGGATGTGATGGTCTGACTGTTGTCCTCACTTTACTGCATATGTCCTTTTGTTTGACTCTCTGTTTTTCTCTTATTTAAACCATTTATTTTTTTAGATTGTGACTTAGTTGTGCTCCTTCTTTCCTTAACCTTATTACAATGATACAGATATTCATATAGACAATGTTGTAATCTTACTTTCACGACCTTTTGCCACCATTTACATTAGGACAGTATAAACAAATCTCCCACAGACCTTTAAAGAAAACATGAGAATGTAATTTGATTAATTTAAGTTTCTCTTTGTTATTGTTATTCCTTCTTGAGTGTTTTCACTCCAATGAGTGAGTTCAGGGTTTTGTCGTTGGAGTAGAGAATATTTTAGGCCACAGGGCATGCATGTCATCCTTTGTGATTACGTTCTACTCTGCTTGCTGTCAATCAACTCACACCCACAGACATAACCCACAAAAAGGAACTTCAAAGGTATCCTTGGTTAATATAAAATAAGCTCTCGAAACATAAAAAGACATCTTAGATGAAACAGTAACAACAACATTTTTGTCTGTGCTATTTTTTGCAGGTCATTTGAAGCTTTAGAACATTTATGTTAAGAGCAGCAACAACAACAACAACAAAAATCCTGTAGTTTCTGTTAAAAATGTGTTCAGAAATATTAAGGACTATTACCTTAAATGACACAGATATTATTTGTCTTTCTTTTCTTACTCTCCTTACTCCTCAAATCCCATTCCAGTCCTTTAATAAGCATTGATCTCTAATGCTAACGCCTCTTTCTTTAATTATTGACACACTCCACCATCATTTTCAACATGTCACTTGGCCCTGATCTCTTTCTTCTGCTTTCAATCACATTTCTTCTTCCTTTTCTCATGGCCCTGATATTATTCTTTCTTCTTAGGTGTAAAACGCGGTGACACCAAAAAGCATTAAACCCACCAACACCTTATGACGCCATTGTATCTGCCTGAAGTGCACTCGCGCTTAAAATGTGTACTCTTTTGTAATTCTACATTGGCAACTTCCTCAGAGATTATTGTGATGGTTTAATAGCTGCTGTATTATTTAAGGGTATGTTATAACCCTAACCAGCCCGTGGGGTTTGTTTTTTAATATCCCTGATCTTTTTTTCGTCCCCGGGATAAAGAGAAGCCCTTAGGTTCAGGCCCTGCTGTGATGTCTGAAAATAACACTTTTCAATAACCCTTTTCAGCCAGGTTTATAAAGACTTTTCATTCCAAGAATTATGTTCCAATTTTCATCCAGCGCTGGCACATTTTCGCTGAGCCTCCAGGTGATAATAATTAAAGCCTGTGAGTAAAATAAAGTAATATCACCTTCTCCAACATACACATTTATACCTAAGGGTTGGGTTTTTTGCCAAGTTCCACTACAATAATAACTTGTTGAATCCTTCTTGAAGACTCATTCTCATCCTGACACTCGCACAACAACAAACATGTTCTGTCTTTGTTTTGAAAAACTTGAGCCCATGTTGATCTTAATTAATAAGATGTATGCCTCTTGACATTAACAGCCCTCCTTGAGGTGGAGATGAGTCATCAATGCTCGTTGAGAATGAATTGTGTTTTTCTTATTACTGCTATAATGAGTATATTCAGGCTCAAAAGCTTACTGAGGAGTTGTTCTTGGCTGCCTCTTGCCGTTGCTCCTGAAGGCTTGTTGTTGAGGTCCTTCTCTTTTTTTCTTTTGCTTGCAATCTCCTACTGCAGTCTTTTTTGTTGCAGTGCACACAAACACATTTACACTTTTAATCTGAAACGTTTCAGTTGGGTACATGATTGAACTGTGTCATCCAAGAGGTAATCGGCCTCACTAGGCTCTTTAACTACAGAATCACCAGCTTGAACCATTTGTATTGTCTTTACACTGGTCTCTCTGGTTGTCTCTCCCGTTACCTAATAGCCATAGACTAACGAACCTGACACACAGTCTACTTTTCCAACATTTGTCTGAATGAAACATCTGCTTGTCTAGTATAACTAGCTGCAGATGAATGAGTCTGTTTGCATTAGCAGTTGATTGATAATCATGTCTAAAGAAGATGATTATAACAAAATGAGTTGCTAGTTGCCTCCTTTTTCTTGTCTACTGTCCATGCTTTGTACAGCCAGCAGTATTCAATGCTGTTTTTTTAGCCAGATGAAGTGAAACTCCCTCAGAAAGGAGGGAAAGAATGTTTGAATTACTTTTTCGGCAGCAGGCAGTCAGAATGGACGGGGGCACAATTTTGTGGTCATGAGCTTGCAGTAAGACAATCTAATTGCACTGCAAGACTGTGCCCACGTCTCCCGCAACTCTGGTGTCCTCAATTCACGAAGGTCCTTCAGCGAGGCTGTGGGTGGGCGCTGCAAAATGGAAAATATAAGTTGTGAGAATAACTGACAAAGGACTTGAATTGCAAAGTCACAGAGCTCAGTGCAGTGGAGCATGATTGCACTTAGAGATGTTATTTGTCAAATCATGGTTAAGAGCTATTTTGGCCCCTGATTATTTATGATAAATTAGTAATCAAGAAATCGTGCTTTGCCAAAAAGTTTCTCTCATCTGTTTTTGATTTTTTGATTTTTATTAACAATGGATGAAATTATAAAATGTTGTATGAAATGGGTGACCTGGAGAGTGTCCAAACAAACAAAAGGAAATGATCACCTGACTCTGCAGTTCCCTTCATCTCCGTGAAGAATTTGAGTGTGTTTTAGGTCATTGTCAGCTAAAAGAAGAGGGAACATTGGACTTGCATTCCTCAGGTGATAGTGTGTTAATGTTGTGATTACAGCTTAATGCATTTGCCCAAATAACTTACATTGATGAAAAATGAGAGCTAATTGGTCGTTCCATGGCAACATCAGCGCAGCAGCAGCGCTATGCCTCGACTTCAGTATATCAAAGTGCCATACAAAAGTAAAGCTAAATGATTTCTATTATATTGTCATTTATTAAATTTATCTACCGAAAGTGCATTTGTTTAAGAAGAAATTATTATAATAATGCAAGCTATTATAACTATTTACTTGGTTGTTTATTAAACAATTGCC
This sequence comes from Anoplopoma fimbria, assembly GCF_027596085.1. Lineage (NCBI taxonomy): Eukaryota > Metazoa > Chordata > Actinopteri > Perciformes > Anoplopomatidae > Anoplopoma > Anoplopoma fimbria. The sequence goes on along the minus strand of NC_072458.1, from coordinate 2,866,942 downwards.
CCGCTCTCCACTAAAACATAAAGTGAGCATTGGACTTTGTGTTCATGTCCATTATGTTGAGGTAAATAACTCTGAGGGCTACTTAAGTGCTTGTACTGGGGAGTTGACTTACGTAAAAAAAATGATCCTATGATTAACAATAATCTCTTTATACATTAATGGCCTCAGATTCATTGCCGTTTTCAGTCCAAAATGGCAGCAGCGCTAGTAATGGTTGTCAAAAAAAGTACCAGCGTTTCGTCTCTTTACTTCCCTACTCTTTGTAGGTTAGTGTCCTAAATGTCAGTTAATGCAGCTTTAAAATCCACACCAAATACCTCCCGTTAACGGATTTACTTGCAGAAAGGTTTTGAGCACTCATCTGTTTTAATCCTGTTAGATATTTCTTTGATCCAGCACCCGTCCTACCGGACACTGGATGTGCATGTTTTGCTTATTGCTCATATTGGACATTTTCCTTCCTCATTTTGATGAAATACATCAGGGCAAACCATATGAGATGAGTGGGGCTGCAGGTGAAAAGAGCTGGAGGCGGTTGATTGTGCTACCAAACATGGCAGTAATATGCCTTCGCCATAGTGTTCTACTATTTGTTCTTGGTCGTTACGGCTTCTTTAATGACAGCAAACTGAGCTGGTTGCAGAAATGTGAATCACGGAAACTGGAAGCTAAATTGCCCATTTTCACTTGGACTTGAACATTGCAGCTCCTAGGAGACAGCTATGCACATTTTCCCTCATGTCGTATTACTTGCAGTGACAGATGACAATGACATCTCAAACATAGTAGTTTTCATAACCTTGTATTTTCTCTCTCTGCAGACTGCTATGGACCAGCTCCACATGCACTTCACCCAGGCCATCCACAACACGGTGTTCCAAGTGGTGCTGGGATACGTGGAGCTGTGTGCCGGCAACGCTGATACCAAGTTCCAGAAGATGCAGTACAAGGACCTGTGCACGGTAAGGGTGTGTGTGTGTGTGTGTGTGTGTGTGTGTGTGTGTGTGTGTGTGTGTGTGTGTGTGTGTGTGTGTGTGTGTGTGTGTGTGTGTGTGTGTGTGTGTGTGTGTGTGTGTGTGTGTGTGTGTGTGTGTGTGTGTGTGTGTGTGGCCAATTTATTCCACCAGTATTCACTCATTCTGTCTGAAAACTATAGCTTTTTAGCCAGAAAAGTTTCTGTTCTGTTCCCTTTGTTTGATGACAGTGAAAACTAACCACTTCTTTACTCAGTTAAGTGAAAACTGACTTTAGAACAAAAAACCCCACCTACAGAGTGCTGTGATGACAGTACATATGACACACTCTCACACTATGTTCCTCACATTATGCCTCTAGAGTGAAATGAGGGAGTAGAGGAGATTGTGATTCAGAGAAAGGAAAGAAAAGTATATTGTAGCCCCTCACTATGAGACAATTAATCTTGCTCACAATACAGAACCAATGCACTGCAGCAGCAGTTTTCTGATGGGGATCTCCATACCGGCCCACACGCCTCAGCTCAGTTCCCTCTCTGTCTTTTTAAGTCCCTCCAGATCAAAATAAATCACATTTGCATGGCCGGCAAGCCATAACTTTAGTCAGTTCTTCATTAGCTTTGCTGAGAGTGAGTTTTCTTCTCCCAGGGAGTTGTGTGACAGTCTGACCAACAGTACTGTGTGGAGATGTATATAAAGGTAAAGGTTATCCCTGCCTTATTGGAGAGTACATTTTGTTTCTTAACAGTCTCTCCCGATGTGTCAGTTGTCATCGTTTTGTTCCTCTCCCTGCCTCTCCAGCTCCATGTGTGGCCTTGCTTTTTGACTGCACAGCATTTACTCTGGGCATGGCCAGCTGTGCTCTTATCTACAATGCCCTTCCCTTTACCTCTAACCTTTGTGCTACCTCGCTACCTCGCTTCCTCTCCACTCCTCTCCTCTCCTTCCTCTGTTTCCTGCTTCTATTTTCTGTTTATGCATATTTTTCCTACTCCAGTTGGTAAGTGGAATGGAAGAAGCAATGTACAATTTATAATGGCGGGGGGCTTCTAGTTTAAAACTTCTTTTGGTTGGATCGACTTAAGAACCACAGGAGGTCAATGGTAGCCTGCATTCAAGCTGGCTGGTGGGATGTTTTCGGTGTCGGAGCTGAACCGAGGATTATCAGTTTCTCTGTCACTTCAAACTGGGTTTGAGCCCATTTTTGTGTCACCGTGAAAATATGTCAAAAATAGAGAGCAAATGTTCAGTGGGATTTATGGGAAAAATATGAATTTTCTTTCTTGACGTTGATGGCCAGGACAAGGTTGTTCACCGGTAGCATACTTTGCGTGGGATTCCCAAACAGAAGCCTGTGGTTGTAATGAAGTGCTGCTGATACATATTAATGAGTTCTCAGTCAGAGTTCTCTCTCTTTGTTGTGGGCTGAAAGCTTTCTCGCAAGGACGTTCGGCTTGTTAGTTTCACCGATGGCTGCTGTTATAAATGATGAGTGGCTATTAATACATCAAAGCAGTGACACTAAGGATGTACTGTACCAGGAGTCTTGATAGTTATACCTGTTCTGTTCTCAACAATGCAATTTGCTTATGACCATGACTGTGCAAGTATCAGTCCAAGTACTTTATAATCCATCTTTTTATTTAATTGGTATTGTAAATCAGGTGGAAAATGACTTGCCAAACAGCAGCTGTTAATATCTAAGCTCATATTAAAGATACTTTAATGTAATAGCATCAGACAAAATTTGAGATTTAGTTATGGTGAAAAAAAACGTAAAGCTTCATCTATAAATCACGCTTGTTTTTAATCCGTTATCTTAAATGAATTTGAAAAGATAACATAAAACACAATTTTAGAGAGATTGAATGATTCAGATTATTTTACTTTAAGGGTATTTTTTCCTTTTTGAGTACGAACATTGTTGGACTGCTTTCATACTTACATACTATATCACAAACTTTTATAATGTTGTATTTTTTATACTTAGTTTTACTCTTTCAATGTCATATGGAGAGCCTTCAACTGCCATTAGGCTTAATAGACATGTGTGTCATGGATCCCCTCAAATATTGTCTATATACAACTGTTCATGCACATTCTAATGTTTATTTTTGTTAGCACAACGTGTTGCCTGGATGATCCGACTCATACCCCACATATTCACAGACATATGTTATACTGTACAGCCACTCTTACCAACTGAAGATTGATGGGATGTGCCATTACACTCTGGGCTGTGTGATCATGATTGATAGGGCAACACATCCACACACAGGTGAACACTCAAATGAAGAGGTATGTGAAAACCCACACACAGTCAATTTGTGTCGCTGGCAGCATTTGAAGCCTGTCTACTGTAGTATTGTGCTGAAGGTGTTCAGATCGTATACTGACGATATAAGGGATAATTTACATTTTATTTATTCCTACAGTAAAATAAAGCTATCAGAACTAAGATATATAAAAAAAAAAATATGTCTAGAATCGGCGCCCTACTGTGCATTTAAAGACGTTTCTGGTGGAGCGGCATGTCCGCCCACTGAGCCCTGTTCATCAGCAGTGATGAGTGAATCCTTAATAACAATCCATTTGGCCGTCTCTCTTAAAGGTCTGAATATTTCAAAGCTCCATCAGAGGCTGATATGATTATTATATTGGCATCTGGGTAAAACCATTGATACCCCTACCAAATACAAGATGTTGCATTTTTCTTTGACACTAAGAATAAGTCATCCATGCTGGCTTAACTCCTCCTTCTCGTCCTCCTCCCACCTTCCTAACACCTATCGCAATCTGGAGGAACTAAGATTTGACAATACAAAAACGTAAACGATCACCCAACTCTGGTCTGCAGTGAATTTCATGGGTAGAGCAAATGTTCTGCTTCCTTTTACTTCTAACGGTAGATCATTTTGTTGAAGGCACTAATGTACGTGCCTTTAAAATGTCAAAAGGAGAGCTAACCGAAGTACCCATTTGAAATAAGTGTCTATGTGCACACACTCGACTGAGGTGGTTTTCAAGAGATGCTTAAAATCTTAAGATGGGTTTGAAAACTTGTCCTTTTGAAACTTCTAAGTATTTGAAAGGCCCTTCAGTGTCCTTCTCTGAGGTTGTTTGGGACTTTATGAAAGCATAAAGGCATTTGTTGAGTTGTTTCAAAAGACTCTCTCGCAAGTAAAAATTCTCTTTCACATCAGCAGAGAATGGGGTTGAGGAAATAAGCTAAGCAACGCTTTTCACACTTTCAACAAATGGCAATGATTTACTGTTGAGCAAGGCATTGGACCATCACCTGCTCCAGTGGAGCTGCACAGTAGAGGATGTGTTAAAGTTGTAGACTTGTATCAATATGAAACTTGGTGTTTGTGGAGTAGAACAAACTTCTCCAGCTGCCTGTTCCCCTGGTAAATAAAGGTTAAGGAAATGTTAGAGCCACAGTAGACCTCCTGAACTTGCCTCTTAGTTATGCAACTTAAAATTCAAGGGAAATGGGAACACTCAGAAAGGTCGGTTCTGATTGTGGAAGGGTCTTATTAATTTTACATCCACATCTCATCATTATTGGCCAGGCTCATTCCTTATCATTCCCCTTGTCTCTCTGTCATATCATGGGCTGTTATGAACATCGCGCTCCAGAAGCTGCTGGTGTGACTTTAAGCCTTTTATTATTGTTTTTCTACCTGTGATATAGAAATAAGCCATAGTTTCCCCCCAATAATATCAAACAACTGCTCAGTAACCCATAGTGATCCATCCCACTCGCAACTGTTCAGTGCCCCATTATTTTGTTATTGGCTGACCTCCAGTTCAGTCATATACCTGAAGTATGGACCATTTTGCGAGGCAGTGGAGTGGATGCTAATGCTGTTGCTTTTACATGCTAAGCAGTGTGATTATCCTATGCCGCCTTTTTGTGTTGAGTTCATCATGGCTTCTGATAGCTTCATGACAGAGTGAAAATAATCCACTGCCAAACATTGTGCATCATTTAATCCCAGCTCTTAATGATGGAAACTGGTCACGTATTGTTTGTTGTTAATAGTTTGTCACCGTAGCGATAGACATCTTAAGGCTGCTGCTGTTTATCGTAAAATTTTGTTTTTTATTTTTTCCCAGAGGAGAAAAGATTTGTTTGATTTTTGATTCTCGCCCCATTAGTTAGATTTCTTTCTTTTTTTAGTTGCCTGAATCATTCTTGTGTGTTTCTGGGGAATCTGTGGTTTGAATAGCAACAAAAATGTCTCTCTCTGAATCCCATGGAGACTCGGTCAATGCCTTTGACAACGTTGACATGTGCAATGAACCTTGTTGTTGTGCATGGCAAGTTTTTTTGATGAAGCACTTTAAAGTACAACATGAAACAGGGAGCAGATGATCATGAATATGTCCCTGTGCGAAATCTCCATCTCTATGGTGAAGGACTTGACAACTTCATGTGATGCAATGATGATGAAAAGGAGCATTGCCTGAAACTATTAATTCAATTATCAAAAACATCATTAGCAATAACATCAGTGAGTAACAACTCAAGCAAAAGGGTAATCTCTTTAAGAGTGTACCCTAGGGTTTAATATTGGCTCCTTTGCTCTTTACATTATACACAAGAAATCAGTTGGTCCCCTTTTATGTAGACGATTCTTGAATGTCACATTTAACAACTGAGGACTTTATTTTTTCTTATAGACTGATTTTATTCCATCCAGAATGCTAGAAGAAATCTGAAACTTGTCCTTAACAACAACAATCATTTCCTGTCTAGAAAAAGAAATCGGTAATCATACAATTTGTGTTTACAAAGTAATTTCAAGATAACTTTTCAGAGTACAGGAATCACATAGTACTGTACATAACTGCCAAGATATGTTGTGCACCAAATTGTGTTTAAGAGCTTGTTTGTGTCAGAAAAAGATAGATTCCTCTTCAGGAGGAGGTGGACTGTTCATTGTGTGTTTACTGGCACAGCAGGTCTACAGATTGCTGACTATGTTTCTGATCTCTTTCAGGTTAATCTGTTTAGTTATTCATTTTTTTAAACGAGGGGTGTGTGACTGTCATTTACCAAAGAAAGTAAATCAGCTTAATCAGGGTTACCTGCCCCTCACTTTCACGTCTCCTTTGTAGAATGTGTGGCATTTCTTTCATGCGCACTCCTCCACACACACAATGGAGAAAAAAAAGCACTCAGCGCATTGTCTTTTGAAAACCTCCCTGACACAGCTTGGCATATGTTATGTGCATAATGATGGGTAATTGTCTTCAGAAAACCAAACGGCTGAAAATAGATTCCAGGCCTGCCTTCCCCGAGCTCTCATCACAGCACTTGTTTAGAAGGCTGCGTCCAGCGAGGTCGATGAGAAAAGTATTTAGTTGTATTATTTTTTTCTGCGTAATCTTACTGCAGGTGAGACACGCAAATACTCTCGTGTTTGTTGTAGTCTTTTAAATGTACACACACACACACATTGCACACTGAACAATTTAGCGTAGCTGTGTAGGTGTACTTCTTCTCGTCAAACCCACTGAAGATCCTCAGCCACACACACACACATACTCACATATATTACCCCCACGTTGTCTCCCCTCACCTCAGTTGCCCGGCAACATGCTGCCGTGATGTGGCTGACTGGTGGAGAATATGGGATGTCAAATGTTTTGTCCAAACTAGTTCATTAGCTGACCTATGTGACCCGTGGTGCCGGAGCCGGTTTGTAACTGAAGCTATGTTTATCTGTATTTGTTTATTTTATTTCAGGTCCGATGCTCAATCATTTTCATTGACTGTACATGGAGATAACAATTCTAGTATAGTACCCATAGTAGAAACTGTACAGTAGTAATACATGTATTATTATATAATGGCTGTGTTTGTTAGTTTTATGTCATGTTTTATAGTCAATACACAAAAACAGGACGATTACTTTTGCACTTCAACTATTATGTCATACCATGTCAGACCTGTAGCACTCAGGCCAATAGAGAGCCATATTGACAGTTGCACCTGAATGCACCCTGTACTTAACATGACCTAGACAGCAGGAGTAGAATTACCTGACATAATGTGCAGTGACATAACTTGAAAGAAAATCCTGATGACTCTCAATGACAGCGTGATCATGATTATTTATAATGATCATTTATTCTGGTATTTATAACACATTATTTAACAGACTTAACACAATTTTTCTACGAATCTGACTGCACATACTGCTGTTGCAATGGGTGCCATAAAGCTTTAATTCCAAATTAAACCAATTGTATGATTGGTAAAGTGTACTACTCACCACTGTCAACAGTCTGCTTTGGTCACACAGGTGAAGGGGCTCGTTGTTTTGGTGTTGAAATTTTGAGATGAGTTGCCACTGTTGTTGTTACAAATATAATCTCAGTTACAAAACAGTGTTTGATGTCCACTGTAGCAAAGGTATTAAAACCTTTCAAGTCTGAGTGCAGTTACAAAAAATTCAAATGAGGATTTATTTCACTGGTAAGTTTATAATTGATAGTCATTGCAGGGTGTTTTGTTTAAATATACTATTCAGAGCTGATGGTTAAAAGTCTGATGTGTATAAAAGCATCACTTTACCTCTAATATTCTGTGCTTTAATGCAATATAGTATATTGTAAACTTCTTTATTTTAATAATGTTGACTATTTCATTTTCACAGTTAGAATTCTTTGAGAGCTGCAAGTCTTTGTGTTCAGTGTAGCGTTGTTACATATCTGAGAAACGGCCTGTAAATTCATTGCATTTCAACACCATCTCTAACAACAGTGCTTGACAGCAGTGGAGGCTGTTGTGCAATTTAGCTGCCTTGGGCAACAGTTCTGTCATTAAATCTTTTGAGTTGGCGGACATTACTTGATTTCTTGCGGAGTTCTTGAAGTGGTGAATGTACCTCAGATGTCTCACTGAACTGTTCAGTTGAGAGATTGTCCTGGCAAGTGGTGGTTTGTCATTCAGGGACTCTGGCATGCCAGAGACAAAAGCCAGAAGAAGGATTTTACTCGTGTTAGTATGTGCACAGTTAGGGGTCTTTATTACAAGCAATCATCAGTGTGTGAGTTTTGTGTTGTTTTTATTCACACTTCTTTTGCGAAAGGAAGCAGGGGTCTGCAACCGCTTACTCGTCATTGTGGTTTAAACAAAGTAAAGTGCGGCTGCTGTCGACAGCCCTGTTTGATCTGACAGTGATTAAATGGGGTCTGGACATGTTGACAGGACTATATTGGCGAATTGTTCAGCAGAGCCCTGAACTGTGTCGGTGGCTAATATTGTGCCAGCTGCACTTTTAACACACACATCGTTCCAGGAAGTCTTGCCCCCTCAGAGCTCAGAATCAGACCTGGTCATCTGTTGGATGTCTGCAGGATAAACAGCAGTGTGCATTGTCCTATGAGTACTTCCTCATCGTTCCCATGTGTCGTGAAAACCTGGAAAACAGTGGACCCTTTTTCCAGTCATGGAAAACACATGAAAACACAGAAGATCTTGTGTTCTTGTGATGCCCTGTAAATTGTGTAAACATTCTCCTACAGTATTTTCCAATGAACCAAAACCCCCAAATCCTCAATGAATAATTTTGCCATCTGAAGGAGCTAAGTTATGTTCAGGATCTTATAAGTATTCAAATGGTAGTTTATGAACAAGAGTATTTTGAATAGGCACCTCCCGGGTTATGTTGTGGAAACGCTGTGAACGTAACCACTCCAAGTCAGGTTAAATGGTCGCACATGCAGGTTGGATGACATGACAACTTAAAAGAGCGAAACTCTGAATAATATAAATGATATGTGAATATTAGTCACTGCTGGCTGGTTAAGGTGGTAGTTTTAATGCTTATTTTATTCTCAGATCTCGGATTTATTATAATTTCTAAACACGTAAGAGATGATTTCATAGATAATTTAAAGCCATAGACGGCACGTCTTTTTAATAGGATTCCACAGAGAAAAACACATTAGTGTATGGTGAGATCCCTGTCTGTCATACCAGCTATATCATCACTATGATATGTGATATGAACTGGAAAGAGATCTGTAGAAAAGAGATGGGAACCCTGTATTTATCATACATGTTTGCTGACTTGTTTTTGATTCAGCATCTCTGTGATATTCTAAAGAGTTCTATGGAGTTGTGGTCGTTGTGTGGGTATGTAGGTGTAGATCAATTTTTCGGTTTATCATAAAAAAAACTCAGCATTGGAATTATTTTAAAAGACATCATGACATAAGTCAGTATATTGCCTGAATTATCCATAAAATATTCTTTTAATTTGTATATTTCATACTTGATACTCTAATGTTCTGCTCAACACAGTGTCTCATCGTTTATTTTGAACTCAAGGTGTCATTGTATAACCAAATGTGCATAACATCATTTTTTTAAATCAGTCTTTACGATAATTAGCTCTTACATAAGATGAAAGCGTTTCTTGTGACACAGAAAACAGATGTTTTCTAACACAGTGTCCTTGAATGATGAGCATAAGCAGCCTTTAATTAGATTTAACAACGAGCTGATGATCAGCTTCTTTTTTTTCCTTGAGTGTCTTTCTGAATCTTGTAATTAATTTTAAAGTTGTCCAGAACTGTGTGCTTAAATACTAAAACATTTTTCTTCTTCTAGGTTAATAAAATACATGTATGACACAAAATAATCTAATGCATCATACAACACGAAATTCATCTACTGTGTAAAAGAGCATCAGTGACCTTGTTGCAAATTTCCCCGCTGCGGGACTAATAAAGGATTATCTTATCTTATCATCGCTTCTCTGTTTGCAGCATATCACCCTGGACAGCTACATTCCCTGCCTGACAGATCTATGCAAGGCATTGTGGGAGGTGATGCTTAGCTACCACCGCACCATGCAGTGGCACGAGGAGCATGACAAACAGGAGAGCACACCCAGTACAGGTAAGAAAATATACCTGTTTAACCCTATGACCTTTGTATGTTTTTCAGAATCTGTTTATATTTAGCAACAATACTTTTCAAAAACAGTTCCTCGTTATTGTAGATAAAATAATAACCTCACATACCATGACTTGTACACCTTCTGTCTTGCAAAAAACTCCTTCGGTACCTCAAACTCTCCTTCCTTTTATGTCTCTTTACCGGCGAATGCAGTGGCCAGCGACATTATGTTTTTGGGTTGTCTGTCTGTTCGTGCGTTCTATTCTCATGAACAATGAAATCTCAGGAACACCTTGAGGGAATTTCTTTCAATTTGTCGCAAACGTCCACTTGGTCTAAAGGTTGAACTGGTCAGAGTGTGGAGATCAAAGGTCACTGTAACCTCGCCATAACTCATGAATTCATGTGCTAATTATGACAATTTCACTGCCAATTTTGTCTAATAGGATAAAATTATGAATATATGACATTTTGGACAGACATGGATACAAAAGTATAGGGAAGGTATACAACCACGAGGCAATATTCTACTTTTTATTTTATTTCTCTTTGTCAGCTGTTTTCTCTCTCTTCATAAAGACTTACTTACCAGACATAAATTCTGCTCCCTAAACCCATAGCTTAAAAAAGTACGATTCAGTTTATGAAGACTTGGTAAAAAGAAGGTCAGTATGTCCCGGGAATGCCACTCTTTCATGGCTGTGTGAAATCAACATATAGTGGGTTTATCAGCTTTTCAGGAAACAGAAAGGAATGATTGGCATATGAAAAGAGTATTGAATGTGTGCAGTGTAGTGGTGCAGGTGCTGAAGAAGCATCATATTGTTCAGCATTTACTAAACCCCTTTCAGTAGAGGTCATTGAACAGTCAGTACTGGCATATTGACGTTTGATCAAACACCTCCTTTCTCCAATAATACAAAGAGATGTAGTTATACAGTTTTGCAGTGTCTCTGTGGTTGTTGGTTTGTATTCATTTTGTAGCATTATCAAACATATTTTATGTACACCGTGTTGGATTTACATTTCAAAGTTAATGTGACCCTGCAGTACGGTTTCAAGGCTACATATTTGCACAGGTGATGAAGCATAATTAATGCATATTTTTCATATGGAAATGTGTCATGTGTGACTTTGAGTGTGCTCTGTTTCCAAGCTAATACTAACAAGACTTTCATGTCTAGCTGTTTCAGTTCATGATGATAAAATGAAGACTTTTTTTCCACATTGCATTGTTTTTTACGTCGTCCCCAGTGACATTCTTGACCTTTTGATTTCATTTAGATCCCAAAACTCTAGTTTTATCCTTTTAGAAAAGAAATAGCAAGTAAATATAATATAAAAACATTTTGTAACAATAACAGTATAAAGTATACTCACTCTCCACTGGAAAATTCTTTAAAGCCGCACTCAAGTTACGGCCCATTAAGAACAGCAAGACGACTGAACACCACATCTGTCCAAACCCAAGGCTTATGTCTGGATCGACAAGAAAAGTCTGACTTGTGTCACAGCTTCTCTCCATCCTTCCTTCCGTCTGCCAGATGTGAAAACATCAGCCTCGAGAAGCTCCGTTGTCAAGGCAATACATACTTTGTGGTTTAGCAGTAAGCTCCGCAAGAAGTTGAATTTCTTACCAGTGTAAAAAAAGAAAGCCATACTGGATTTGGTTTATAGCACTTTTTTAAAAAACTTTTTTTATAATTGGCCTTGCCAGAGACTTTGTCAGATATTAGCTGCAAATACAGACCTGTCAAATTAGCCGGGAGCTTCCTACTGTGTAACGAAAGATAGCTCGTTTCCATTTCTCATTCTGTACAGAATTCATTAGGTGAATGGATGAGGACACAAAGTTGACCTGAATAGTTGGTGACAGTCCTCCACATCCTTCATTAGATTGCGTTCCCCCCTCACAGCAGAGAGGACACGCACCACATTCCCTTTCACAAGGTCCATCTATCATCTCGCTATTTTGATTGGCTGTCACCTCTGTGTAAAGGTGTCCCTGACCCTGGCTTTGTCCTGGCTTTTACCTTTCCCTCTCAGTTCTAATGTGTGTGCAGGTTCCATCAGGCTAATGATTTACTGTACAGGCTTTTTGTCTCATTTGTTTGAAAAGTATGACCTCCGCAGACAGTGACCTCCATCTCACCCAAGAGGCCATCAGAGTCTAAACCGTCAGGCCCACTGAAGATCACTCCTCTTCTGTCACACACACACACACACACACACACACACACACACACACACACACACACACACACACACACACACACACACACACACACACACACACAGACACACCTCTCCCCTCATTGAGAACGCAAAAAGAGCATCCAATTGAATTTAAGCATTTTGGGCACTTGATATATTGAGCAGGTCGGTGTAATGTTTCAGTAATTAATCTTGCCACTTGATGAAAGGAAAGGTTATTTCAAGAAGGAATATGGCCCAGGGTCATATCCCTACATGACAGAATAGATTTGCTGCCCTTTCATGTTTTATCAGCAATGATGGCCGCTTGGCACAAGGGGGGGTCTCTGTATGTGTGAGAGCACCCGAGTGTGTGAAAGAAAATAACCATGGCCAGTTTGTTCATGTGTTACATGTTCATACAGAGCATTGCCATGGAACATGTAGGCTTGAATTGAAATGTATGGCGGCTGTCTGCTCTGCTACGATAAAGAATAGGATCAGTATTCACCAGTCGGGTTGGAGTTGGCCTTCACGCCTCATTAATGCTCACTAACATGGCATACAAACTAAAGTAGGGAGCATGCTTTGTGAATTAACTTATGGTTTACTGTTTACTGACCTCTACCAGTACATATTGAAATTTTCTTTTGATAGACCTATTTCATCAACTTTTCTATTCATGCATGCCTCCGTTCCCCTGCGACAACCTGACTTGACACCAATCTAATGTAATTTTTCTTTTTTTTCAATATTTACAACATGCTTATAGATTGTGTGTATTAAGTAATTGGATTTATATGCAAGCCCTTCAAAATGCATCTCCTTTAAAGGACTCTCAGTTCTGAAGTTACAACATTGCAACCCAGACTTTCAACACATTAATGTGTGCATGTGAATTAACAAAAAGACAATTTGTTATGCTCAAACTACACCAAATCAGCACTGAATAAATTAATTAAATATGTATAGGGTATAAAGTGTGATGGAATGTAATCCCTTGACATGAAGTGAGGTTAGTTAACCATATGGTGCAGTGCTACAGGCCAATGCTTCCCAACTGTATGCTTATTATGTGCTGTCTGCTTTTGTATTTTGTACATGTTTATGACCACAGTCACACTTGTTTATACAAATGGACTTTTGTGATTGGATGCTCCAGATCATGTGTGTGTGTGTGTGCACACTTCAAACTTCAATCGGACGTTTTGTGTCATCAGTTAATCACATCTCTCTTTCACCTTAGTCAGGGCTCTGTTTTTGACAATCCCAGTTTCACTTTGTCTTCATGTTTTTGCTCTCACTCCCACTTGTGCTCATTAAATGAAACCCAGAGATGTCAAGTTGCCGTATCACACTTTCTCCCAAGCCCTTTGTTCTTTCGTCCATTAGCGAATGATGCAATTGTTTGAACTCGTTCTCTCCTTATTATTAACTCAAACCAATGTTATTGGGGTCTCAAGGACAGTGTTTGAAAACCCCCTCTGAAATTCCCAGTGTTGTTTGATTAAACCCTGACACAATGTCATTGTCAGAAATCATGACTATTAATCGATATAACATGACGGTATTGGCTGTGGAGGTATTACTATATGAAAGGATGAAAATGGATTGAGTTTAAAATGCATCCGGAGCAGACTCCCAGGGGAGGTTAGAATCTGAGATGAATAAGAACACCATTTATTTCTTATACAGTGGGTACGGAAAGTATTCAGACCCCTTTAAAATTTTCACTCTTTGTTTCATTGCAGCCATTTGCTAAAATCGAAAAAGTTCATTTTTTTCCGCATTAATGTACACTCAGCAACCCATCTTGACAGAAAAAAACAGAAATGTAGAAAGTTTTGCAAATTTATTAAAAAAGAAAAACTGAAATATCACATGGTCATAAGTATTCAGACCCTTTGCTCAGTATTGAGTAGAAGCACCCTTTTGAGCTAGTACAGCCATGAGTCTTCTTGGGAATGATGCAACAAGTTTCTCACACCTGGATTTGGGGATCCTCTGCCATTCTTCCTTGCAGATCCTCTCCAGTTCTGTCAGGTTGGATGGTGAACGTTGGTGGACAGCCATTTTCAGGTCTCTCCAGAGACGCTCAATTGGGTTTAGGTCAGGGCTCTGGCTGGGCCAGTCAAGAATGGTCACAGACTTGTTCCGAAGCCACTCCTTTGTTATTTTAGCTGTGTGCTTCGGGTCATTGTCTTGTTGGAAGGTGAACCTTCGGCCCAGTCTGAGGTCCTGAGCACTCTGGAGGAGGTTTTCTTCCAGGATATCTCTGTACTTGGCCGCATTCCTTCAATTGCAACCAGTCGTCCTGTCCCTGCAGCTGAAAAACACCCCCATAGCATGATGCTGCCACCACCATGTTTCACTGTTGGGATTGTATTGGGCAGGTGATGAGCAGTGCCTGGTTTTCTCCACACATACCGCTTAGAATTAACGCCAAAAGTTCAATCTTGGTCTCATCAGACCAGAGAATCTTATTTCTCATAGTTTGGGAGTCCTCCATGTGTTTTTTGGCAAACTCTATGCTGGCTTTCATATGTCTTGCACTGAGGAGAGGCTTCCGTCGGGCCACTCTGCCATAAAGCCCCGACTGGTGGAGGGCTGCAGTGATAGTTGACTTTGTGGAACTTTCTCCCATCTCCCTACTGCATCTCTGGAGCTCAGCCACAGTGATCTTTGGGCTCTTCTCCCACGATTGCTCAGTTTGGCTGGACGGCCAGGTCTAGGAAGAGTTCTGGTCATCCCATACTTCTTCCATTTAAGGATTATGGAGGCCACTGTGCTCTTAGGAACCTTGAGTGCTGCAGAAATTCTTTTGTAACCTTGGCCAGATCTGTGCCTTGCCACAATTCTGTCTCTGAGCTCCTTGGGCAGTTCCTTCGACCTCATGATTCTCATTTGTTCTGACATGCACTGTGAGCTGTAAGGTCTTATATAGACAGGTGTGTGCCTTTCCTAATCAAGTCCAATCAGTTTAATTAAACACAGCTGGACTCCAATGAAGGAGTAGAACCATCTCAAGGAGGATCAGAAGAAATGGACAGCATGTGAGTTAAATATGAGTGTCACAGCAAAGGGTCTGAATACTTATGACCATGTGATATTTCAGTTTTTCTTTTTTAATAAATTTGCAAAAAGTTCTACATTTCTGTTTTTTTCTGTCAAGATGGGTTGCTGAGTGTACATTAATGCGAAAAACAATGAACTTTTTCGATTTTAGCAAATGGCTGCAATGAAACAAAGAGTGAAAAATTTAAAGGGGTCTGAATACTTTCCGTACCCACTGTAAATACATATACCAAGGAAAACCATGATCATGTCACATCCATTTCCGAATGTGATGATTGCAATCAGCCTTTGGGAGGAGTAGATAAACGTCCATGATGTAGCTAGGTGGAGAGGTTGGCCAGAATTTAAATTTTATCTACCATTGTGAAAGTGCTATCTCCTTTTAAACAACTGTCATGACTCATGGTACTTGGGTTCGTGTTTTAATGCACTCATACGATTATTAACAAAGTTTTCTTGAATCTGTTGAACTCAAACAAAAATGTAAGCATATATTCAGCCTTTAAGATTCTTAGGATAGTTTTGAGATAAAAAGCTGCAAAGTCAGGGAGATAAATGATGTTAGTGTTAGAAGAAGATACAGATAATGAAGATTGCTTTACTATGTAAACCATTTATTATAACAAACTTCTCAAGCTATTTGTATTTGAAACAGAGGATTTATTCTTCGATTGAAAGATAATTTTTTCTCTTGTTTCAATATAAATTATTGTTTGAACTTCATTCTAGGCTAAGCTTCTTATTAAAATGGACAATTATTGCGGTGGACAATCGGAGGCAGGGGCTTACCCATTAATGATGTATATTAGGGAAGCCCACTGTGCCAATCTATTGCAATAAAATTTGACATGAATCTCTCTTGAGGATTTGTCTCCTCTTTGGTGTATTGAGCCTTCTGTCAGAATCTATAATAAGAGCGTTCAGATCCTCGCTGCTGCTAATTGTATGCCTCAGAGTACGATTAACACAGGTCCTGTGGGTAAAGTGGTGGTCTACATACAGACTGATGAAACAGTAAACCTTGTGGGGTGAACTATGCTGCACACTGTTGGACAGAGAGTATTCTTCCAGCATATGATCGGCTACTAGGGATGCTAATGATTCACTGATGATTCATGGCGAATAGTGCTCACCCCATTTAGCATTGCACTTCTATAACTTTGTCAGACTCACAATGGACAGTTTGAAAGAAATACTATGAAAATCAATTAGGGTGCACAAATTATAAAGAAAATACCATTTTCAATTCAACATGGTCATGCTGATATCCTGGCTCTTACATCATATTCCACAGACTAATTATAACATCTTTGTTTGGCACAGAACTACCACAAAAAATTACACCATAATGAAATTAGAGTAATGCTAAAAAAAAAAGAAGATAATTCCCTCTATTATCGCAAATCATATTGCAATTGCAATATCAGTCAAACTAATTGCAAATAGGTGTTTAGCCCTAAAATCAATGCAGCAGGACAAGAGATGTCGTCTTTTTTATTCCACACATACTTCTTCCTGGTCAAAACCGGGTTCCTACATTACCTGTGATGCAACTGGGCCACTGCCATTTTGGTCAGAGATTCAGGCTATGTAGCCTTGAGGGGCTAACCTCAAGATAAACTTCTTGTTTCATTTTTAACCTTGCAGTTTTTGACCTCAAACCAACGCTGACTCATGTGATGTCAATCCATCAGAAGTGTCCGTCCATCAGGAGCCACTAAAGGCTTTACACAGCTTTTTTTCACATACACAGTAGAACTCCCCCAAGACAGACTTTGATGTGTAAATAGGTGGAGTTCTCCTTTAAGAATGTGATTGAAAACGCATAAATTGATTGATGTACAAACTTAAGCAACTCCGGGACACTGGCTCCATCAGTCTAGTAAGTTCTTATGGTATACACTGGATATCATTGCAGGTTTTTCATGTCAAGCACATCCTGGTAACAGACGCTGTTTTTTCAGCATTATCGGCTAATATTTAGATGTCAATGTATGATTCCAGGATTACCCTTACATATATTTGAGTGGCACCTGAACAACCTGCCTGTTCTTTTTTTAAACACCTCATGTCAGTGATTAAAGCTCTTCTCTTTTTCTCTCTATCACCATAAAGTAATACCTTCACAGACTTTGAGGTTTCTGAGGAGCTTTGATTAATCCATGCTCACTGATCCACACGCGTGTCTTTTGGTTTAGGTTTTCGTGCCTTTTAACCTCTTGCGATCCTTTTTGATCGTTTTTTTCTTTTACATACGACATCTAGGTTTCGAAGGCTTTCTTCAACTCTTTCTGCCTTTTCTCTTGATCTCCGTCAGTGTATTTATATAATTAGATATACACACATGTGTGGGTGTAATACCATTTATGTTTGTTCTTTTTCTAATTGGATGTGCTTTTTGTCCTGGTTTGTCATTATGAGAACACCTTTTCTCAGGTTCAATAGGCATACATTCGACTTGCCATTTTACTAATGAGTAAAAAATGTTGCCCTAAAAAATGTGACATAAGCGTGTGGTTTATTTGTTATAAAAACAGGCAAAATGGAATGAGATATTTATGGTCTTGCTCAGAAGACAAACACCTCACCGAGCAGGTTCAGTGTACAGATGCTATGTTTCCACTGCAGCTTGGAGATTTTTGAGTCAAGCTGCGTCAAATTATGTGTTTGTATGTTTAAGGCTTTAGCTCTTCCAACCATCTCACTGCCTCAGAATAAGAAAAACACTACCAGTGATTCATGCCTTTCTGCCTTGTTTTCTCTGACTAATGCGTCTAACCATCGTCTGGTTCATCGGTTAATGAATAGCGGTGTGTCGTCTCAAACTTAACGAGATCCACACGTATCCTGTCAGTCGCTGACACTTTTATGTTATTTTCAGTGCTCTCGAACTGCTCTTAAATTCTTTCCTCTTGAATGTCTTTCTCATCAATAATCTGTTCTCCTGCCTGTGATTGGCGCACATGGAGGTGGATTCACTGTGTGGATTGTTTTCTTTTCCTGTAAGTATACACGCTTGTCCAGTACTTGAAAATAATTATTTTAACCAGAAGAGAATAATAACAGATGCTGTAGCCAATTTTATCATTGTTTTTTTTTTTTTTACTTTATTTTTTGGCTAAAGGCTTGAGGAAGATCTTACAGATCAAAACATTGCCTTAAAAAGAGAAATACACTATTTATTTGGAGCCTAACAGTGGGCTGACCTCCTTTTTGCTCTGCAGTTTAGTCTTTCTTCTGAGGTTTTGGCTGTAGGGCCATGGCCAGAGTTATTTGTTTCTCTCCTGCTTAGAAACTGTTGTGAATATGCTTTTAGACATGTCATTTGTGTCATTATATACTGCACTGCACTGAATGTTGTTCAGTAACGATTGAGCTGGTTAGCAGGCAGCTGCGGTGGGTATGGAGGCCTTCCTTTCTACAGAGAGAGGCAGAATGGAAGCTTTCAGTCTGACACTAAATCCAAAAAGAGGAGCGTAGCCCTGTAGCTGACCCTGGCAGCTGACTGTAGAGTATATATTTTATGTGTATGTTGTGGCCTTTAATAATTTAAAAAGAGAAGTATATTAAACCCAGTAACAAAAGAGTAGACAAACTACAAAAACATTGACCCATGACCAAGATGTGTCTCTCAATTTCTCTGTTTTTTAATGTGGGGTTGACCGCTACCTGCTAGTTGACTCACAGGCTCACTGCTGCCGGCTTTCCTAGAGATCCACTTCAAACAAAGCGAGCAAGCAGTTTCAGTTTGAGTGAAGCAATTTTCAGCCAGGGGAAAGTGTTGCAGCTACTATGACATTGTAGCCTCTTCAGTGTCGGCCCCAGAGGGTATTTTATCTGATCGGTGAGGAGAGAAAAACACACACACACACACACACCAACCAAAGAGAGGACAGCGAGCTGATAGAGGAGGAACGAGGTTCACTGGAGATGTTGGTTTAATTTTCTGGCTGCCTGTCCTCAGCACCTTATTTATGCGTCATCCAGTATTGTCGTATTGTCAGTCTCTGCTCTCTTGAGGGACTCTGTGACCTACGCTCCTGTCAAATGCTGGCCGACATCCACTTGTGTACAAAAAGTCTCAGAGTTTTCAGCTAAAATTCAAGCTGCCTTTCTACACGGCCAAACTAACAATGAAGGACAATAGTCACACATTTCAGATCTGCAGATCAACTACGTCATATTTCCTCTGTTCATATTAGAATGCACCTGAGGAGTCATATTTCTTCATTTTTAAAAGGGATGTTTTTCCATTTGCTTCTTCATCAACTATAAGAATAGTCTTTTTGGACTTTTGTACGGATCCTGATCCAGCCCGCTCATGCATCATTGTGGAGACGTCCATTGAAATGAGTAAATTAAATTCTTTGAGTCCTGCTTAAATGACACAGTCGAACAATAGATAAATGCAATGGGTAAGGCGAAATTGAATTGTATAGGTCTCGTTATCAGTTCTTGTTTGAATACCCCTAGATGGCGCCGCGGCAGCAGAGTCTGATGAGTCGGTGGTGGACCGCAGCTACGTGAAGAAGAAGCTGGAACATGGACTCACACGGATCTGGCAGGTTGGAACCAATAGTGCACTCTATCTCTCTAAGCATGTCTCTTCTTCCCTCTTCCTCATGTTTTTCTCACGTCGTTCCTTAAGCTGCTATCTCTCTTCCTCCCCCTCTGCTCCTAGCTTCTCGTCTCATTTCTTTATTAATTTTCTCAGATTTCTGTTCAAATCACCACGTGCCTCTCATTTCTCTCCCCCCAGGACGTCCAGTTGAAAGTGAAGGCCTACATCCTGGGGACTGACATGTCTAACTTCAAGTACGACGACTTCATTGTGGTGCTTGATGTCATCAGCAGGTACGCTGCAAGAGCCATAGCAGTCAGCTCAGCCTTGTTTCCACTAATTGGTCTTCATTATCTTGCTGTTGCTGTCCCTTTCTCTGTCTTGTCATTTTTAAACCTTTTTTTCAGGTTGATATACCCTCACATGCAGTCTCTCTTTTTTTCCCCACTTGCTCACTAACTGAATGAGATTATGCGAACACACACTAACACACAAAATCCTTCGTCCAATAACAAAATTATCATAGATTGTGTTTACATGCACATCAAAACTAATATGTGAAATTATAATGGCACTAGTTCCAAAACCATTTAAACGCATCACTTTGATTATATTAACTCTGGTTATGATAATGTAATACTCAAGTGTATTTTGCACTTTTTATGGATAACAAATAGGAAGTGTACACACCTCCCTATAGACCTCGTCACTGTGATGAACTGCTCAGCTCGTTGTTACTGTATGTGGGCGTGAAGCACGTACTCGGCTGGAACAAGTTTGTGGGTGGAGGGAAGAGACTTGTTTGTAATTAGAATCCAGGATATTATTGTTGATGTTATGAAGACCACCTAAAATGATGTGTGTTCATCTGCGACATCATATTGAATTGTTCTGTAAATTTGAGAACCTGTGACCCAAATCAAAACCCCAAAAATGGAAATTTACGTTCAGTGTTTGTTGATCTAATGAAGCCACTGTTTGCCTGACAGTTGTTATCTGTGCACACACAGTAGATCAGAAAATCTGAAACAGCTGTTTGCCTATTCATCTACCTTAAAATGTCAAAATAGATTATTTGAGATAGCTCACTTTAGATTCAGACACTTTTTCTTCAATACAACTGCAAACAACACATTGTCTGTCCCTTGACTGGCAGGTTACAGTTACCAGGGCAAGTCTGTTTACATTGTGCCTGTGTGCCCCCGCTGGCTCAGCTGTCAGTCAAACACACACAGTGGTCTTACTTCAGAGGCTTTCAGACGTAAGGGCCGTTTTTGATCATTGAGAAAATCCCCTCTACATTTTTTACTGCAAAAAAACCACACACATTTTAAGGATGGTTTATGCAGAAGCACCTATTATAAAGATTAAGAGTGAAATTGATATATTTTGTGCAAAAAAACCTTAAAAGTACAACCTTATTGATTTACTCAAATAGATTCAAATCTGGAATTCGGTTATTCAAATCATGACCTTTGTCACGGAAGCCCTATCTTGTGGTAGTTGCATCAGTTTAGGCATGTGCACCACAAATACAGTAAACGTCAGTAGGAAGCCATCAAAGAGTCTGCTACTACTCTCTTTACACTTGGTTATCTCAATACATGCTCCATCAGATAACTGCACCAGTGACAAATCCCTTTGTCTTATCTCTTCCCAAACGTCTTTCCCTTCTTTCCTTGTTGTCTGTGTCATTATGTTTCATCATTCGTTAACCTTCTCTTTCAGGTTGATGCAGGTGGGCGAGGAGTTCTGCGGCAGCAAGTCAGAGGTCCTGCAGGAGTCCATCAAACGCCAGAGTGTCAACTACTTTAAAAACTATCACAGGTAAGATATCTTTGTTGCGTCTGGATCGTTACCTGGATTGTGTGAAAATTCGACGTTCTTTCTGTTTCTTTTTACTGAGCGGGTAGGATTGATTGCGCGTGAACAATTAGGCGTAGAGTGCATGGATCTGACGTGCAGTCCCCCGATATAATTGAAAGAAAGCAGATGCGACGACAGCAGACAGCAGGTTGCTTGACAGAAACTTTTAACACACAATCACAACTGTGCTCTATTCCCAGCACAACCCTCTATGGCGTAGATGTGTAATTACACGGTAACACTCACTGAGCTGGAAGCACATTTACCTCTTGATTATGTAACCCCCTGCCAACTGCATGAATATGTATGCTTTCAAACAGACGGCGACACATCATCAGATATGATTTGCATTGATCATTAGCCATCAAGAATCATTGAAAAGATTTTCTTGAATATCAGAATGCTAATAAGCTCCGTTCCTTTGACACAAATTGTCAAAGGTGGGGGACCAAGAGGCATGATGGGATACCTTATGAATTGGAAGTGGAAAAGGGAGTGTTAGAGGTGACAGATCCAGGGAGAGAGGAGGAGGAGAAGAAGATGAGGGTGAACACCAGACAGCATTATGATGGCATATTATCATCCAGTGTGTCCACCAGCACACATACTGTCTCATACTCACACATTGGCTGTGGCCGCCAGCAGGCTCCCAGCATGCATCATCTTTACATTAGGTTTGATTCATTTTCCGGCCGGGTGTCATTCCCGAAGAGATTACCCATCAGTGATCTTTGACTGGCTGATGCCTGTATCCGTCTGCCAGCTGCCTGCAGTAACACACTGAGTCATCGGGGGTGGGGTGTATTGTTGGCCTACGGGCGCAGAGGACAGAATGTCACTGTCAGGGTTCAGACATGATAAATATATCTAAGAGCTGCGCCAGAGGTAATTTTCTGCTTTTATTTTCCCAACACATTTTCTCTGATTGATTGAAATGTGTTCAAAGCTTTAATGACCTTTAATTATCATTGCATTCCATTAGAGGAATATAACCGCAGGAGAGGATGCCAGCATGTGCAAAGCGGACGGACTTAAAATGCAGTTGATATCCCTTCTTTATTTCTGTGCCACAAGGCTTCCCTGTCTCTCGCCTTCGTTCCTTATTCTTTCACACTTCAAACACCTTTAAGACAAGTAGCACAGGCCACTGCAGTGTTTGAAGTCAACACTGCTCTGACATTTCACACAGCAAGACTTGATATTGACCTACCATCAGGGTGGCTTTCCTCAAGCTTTGATGACAGTTAACATAGAAACATGACACACACACACACTTCTCTCTTTTCACATTACATCAGTGACCTTTGCAGCCTTGTTGATGTCAGCACACTTAATCTGGACTCTCAGAACACATGTAAACAGACCTGAACACACTGCTGGTCAGTGATAGACACATGTTGACTTCTTATTTTCAGCTCCTTCTTCTTCTTGTCTTACTCCATCTGCTTACCTTTTTAATTTTTCTCTCATTCCCTCAGGGCACGACTGGAAGAGCTGAGGATGTTTCTGGAAAATGAGACGTGGGAGCTTTGCCCGGTGAAGTCTAACTTTAACATGGCCCAGCTCCATGTGAGTAAGAATTGCATCACTGAGGAGAGAAAGTGAAGCACGGTAGCAACTACACTGTCACTCATTGCGCACAACCCCTGCTGGGAAATTTGCATAATGATATGAAACACAGAGGATCCGGCACAACATTTTCTGTTTGTTTGTGTGCAAGTGTGACGGCCTCCCATTGGAGGAGTAAAGCTCACTGCACGTTATATAAGATGAAGATTAAATGTCTGTAGTCCCTGTTGGTGTTGGAACATTTTATTTCCCAAAGTGAACAACAGTTATAAAATAAACCTTTGAATATAAGAGCCTAGTTAAGATCGTTAAGATCGTTATCCACTATCTCATGGATATATTCTACAACATCTTCAGCTCCCT
Source organism: Anoplopoma fimbria (assembly GCF_027596085.1). Classification (NCBI taxonomy): domain Eukaryota; kingdom Metazoa; phylum Chordata; class Actinopteri; order Perciformes; family Anoplopomatidae; genus Anoplopoma; species Anoplopoma fimbria. The sequence continues at coordinate 2,843,418 of NC_072458.1, read as the reverse complement.
TCACCTAGAAGCAGAATTGATCAGTGGAAAGAATGAAAAGTCTAAAAGATTAATGGAGTAAATTCAGATTCATTTTGTTTCAATTTCATACATCTCGTTTTCCCCTTCATGTCCGTCTTGCTTGGGCACATTTTGCAACAAACACACATGCCATAGAATCCCTCTAATAAAACCAATGCCTTGAGAATATTTTGTGTATAAATTACTGTATCATAAACAGGCAATGCCCATTAACCCTTTAATCCCTGCTGGGCACCGATGTTATGAAGTATTTTTACAGATTGCCAGTCCTATGAAAAGATGCATTAACATGATTATGTAATATCTTTATTATTTTTTTCAAAAAGAATGGCATTTAGCACACATATAAAGAGATGGTGTATTTTTTATATTCTTCATATTTGATTATGCTCTATATTGGTACAAGCGTACCCAAATGGTAGTTGTTTAGTGTGTTCTCAGAAAATGCTGACATTTCCTCACCCCATCTTTGGCACAAGCAGCTGCTATTATTTTGAAGTTCTTCACAAACGCTACATATCATTTTTGTGTTGACTACATAAGATCCATTTAAAAAATGTTCAGTTCTTAAACTTAAAGTTTATCCCAATTAATCCATTTATAAGAAGTTTTGATACTTACTTACTATCAACTTATTATATACCATCTACAGCCTCAGGAGAGCCCATTGTTGAAGGTCAATGACTTTAAAAGGGAACAAACAGAAAGGTCATGCAAGAACAAGCGCGTTGCCTTGCCAGCAGGCAATCCGCTTTTGTTTTTGCCCGTGAAACCTGACATGACCTGTTGTTAATAGATGACGACAGTTTATTTACTATACTCTACTTTGGTTTCCTGCCTAATAACGATTGCTGATTTGCAAAAGCTTATACTGTAAAGTTTTTATAAAACAATGTGATTGATACAGGCAAGTTCTGAAATGCTCAAGTCTTGAAAGTTTAGAGCCCAGCTAGGCTTCCAAACATGAACCTAAATCCATTTCTTGTCCGTCTCTGTCCCATCTTCTCGTATCCAGGAGTTTAAGTTCATGGGCCAGTGTCGTTCTCCGTCCGTTTCCCCGAGCAGACAGGCCGTGTTCTCGACCAGCCCGGCTCAGGAGGAGCTTTCTCTGTTCCAGCAGTACCTTCAGGAGGGAAACCCCTTTGAGATGCCTGCTGAGCACAAAGACGAGGAGACAGAGGATGTGCTGGCATCTAACGGGGTAAGTGGAAACTGCAAAACCACGTACTTTGAATTGGTGCCTGCTTAATGGTTTGTAATTAGTTGTATTAGTGTGAAAAGCATGTTGCCCAGTCAGACAAAAGTCTGCAAAAGCATTCATAGTTATACATGAAACACAGATGTGCTCGTTTACTGTTGACCATCATCAACGTTGTATTGTCTTTCCTTATGTGGAGCGTGTACAGAGCATTTCTGATGATTCAGTCAAGTTGTATCTTTTGAGGGGCATCACCAAACAAGTTAATAAAGATCCAAGTTGATTAATTGGGACATAATCACTGTGGGTCATTAAGCTGTTTACAGCAGCTCTCGAGCCGTCATCACCACGGCCATAACAAGCTTTTATTAGCGGTGTAGGGCCCGTGGTACCGAACGTGCAAGATTATTATAACACTTTGTCACATTGTCTGACATGTGATATCAGCTGTTAAACAGCAAATTATGTCCTTGGGTAGATTAATTGGCAGAGCAAATGGTAAGCTTAATAGTAGAGCTGCATATAATAATGTAGTCGTGTAGTTTTTTTATGATTGTTTTGGGCTAAAACCATCAGGATTAAATACATTTTCTCAGCAACGTTTAGTACTCTTGTTTAGTGCACAGTGTAGTATTTAGTATCAGGCCCCTCCAATATTAGAAACCTTTTATTTCTAGGAAACATATTTCTACTCTGTTTTGGGTTAAATATAGATAGGCAGCACTTCACCCTAAAAAATAAAATGTTTCACTGCTGAGTATGGTGCCGTTCATTTTAGCTGGCAGTCCATGTTGCCCGGTTAAACTACCAGGCCTGCCACTTTAGTGCCATACATAATTGATAGAGAAGAGAATTTGTGAATCTTTCTCTTTGACAGCCTGTTTCACTGTTCATCTATCAGTGTGCTTTGTGCAACTGCATCTTCAAACCCGGAGGAGCGGCCTCGCTTAATTTGGGAGAGAGAGTGTGAGCCTCTTGTCTCCTACATCAACTGAAAGCAAGCTCTTCTGCTTGCCTGACGAATTTTAATCTGAAAACATAATGGGCATTGTCTGTATCATTATATTAAGCAACAGCCAAACATGAATGAACATCCTTCAGTATATGCCCAGGAATCGCTATCGAGACTGAAATAAGTTGGATCGGTTCATTCCTCGTAAATGCATTTTCAACATACTGTTAGCAGCTAGGCTAGTCTTATTAAGGCCCTCTTGTTCCTTGGGGAAAGTTTCTAGTCTATGCCATCACACACAGCAGCATTGCCGCTCTGTCACTGTAACAAATCCTTATTGAATCTTACTAGAAATTGCTTGAGTAGGCATTAGTGGACAACTGGAGCCCAAACACTCTACCTGTCTTATGGTCTTGGTTAGCAGCACTGCTGCTGTAATAATAATAACATTTCATTGCATTACTACTGGCACTTCTCATATCTGATCACACACTGATGTGACACCACAAGACAGAGAGAAGAAAACAAACTTAATGTCTGTCAAGGCTTCTTTTGGGTTCAACCAGTAATCTAATGCGTGAATACAGTGATCCAGAGAATATTAGTACTGTGGATTTAATACACATGTGCTCCTTTTATGACTTGTATAAAGTCAAAAATCTGTTTTGTTGTTTCTTCAAGGCTTATATGTTCAACAAAACAGTATTTCTCTTCAAGAAAAGGGAGAATAAATGACATTGGTGCCCTGATACACACTTCTTAATATACAGTATATATTGATATATTTTATTAACAGGCTCAACATCTAACATGTCAGGATTACAGAAGCCCTAGCTTGGTTCACTCTTAAGCTTGTAATCCTTTCTATATGGCTGCTGTGTTGCTTCAACTTGCAGTTGAGGACAAAGACAATATTGTGTTGTTTCAGGGGAGCTTTAGCCAGACTCTCCTCTGGGAGGTGATTTTCTGCGTTTCCTTCTCAAGTCAGTCCTTTCATGGATATGTACCCATTAGGGCTAAAAGATGGGATTTTTGATAATTTAATTATAGCCCTTTAGTACAGTTTGGTTTTAAAGCGTTTCTTCTTTTTGTATTTGATGACAGAATTTCCCCATGGCATAATTTATTTTCACACTTCCTCAACTCTTCCTCCTATTTAGCAACCTGTGATGTGTCAGCAAAGTTTAACATCATGTTATAACAGTGTTTGACCTTCTACTCCGGTCATCCGTACTGCATTTCTCCTTTTCACTGGCCCTGTGACTCTTTTCCATTGACTTCAATATGATCTCTCTCTTCCCTAATTCAAGTACGAGTCAGACGAGCTGGAAAAGAGTGTGTATCAAGATTACGACAGTGACAGTGATGTCCCCGAGGAGCTCAAGCAGGACTTTGTTGACGAGCAGACAGGTGACGCCCCCCTCAAGAGGTCAGTTCCAGGTCAAATGGTTTTATGCCACTCCGAAGACTATGTGAAGTAACGGTGCTAAATCCAGGTGTCCATCAATTCTACTCCTGTCTAATTTAAACTCGTGAAAGTCAGTGAATGTACCCCGGAAAGGACGTAACTTATTTTAATCACAGATGCAAAATGTAATCATCTGATGAAACTTTTTAACAAGGTTCTAAAAGGATTGGAAGTCATGCATTACGCCACTTTTTATGCATTTAGCAGTGATCTTTTTCACTCCCCTCTGCCTAACCCTGCTAAGTAGGCAGAAAAGCTTGAATAAGCTTTTTGTCTACCCATGAAAAATTCTCTTTCTTCCCACCTCCGCCTACGTAAATTGGTGACTATTGAAAGATGAATCGCTGTTTAACAAAAGCAGAGGAAATCGTGCGTCTCTGCCCCTTGTGTTAAATCATTCACTTTCATTTGTGATGATGTTTAAATGCAAGGTTTTAGGTTTGTTTATTTTATTATCAGGGTAACATTGAATTCTTAGGGTGATATAATTAATGCAAACAATTACCGTTTTAACATGTTATAATTAATCATGTCTTATTCGCTTTTGATGCCGCATGATGGAGTTTTTTTATAATTTAACCCTCCTTGTTCAGTTTATAATGGTCTTGTCTGCAGTTGTATGCGATGGACTGAATTATTAAGAACCTAGGACTGTGTGCGTACGTGTGTTTGTGCATATCTAAGAGCTGACATAAATTTTACACCTGATTTGCATAGACATACTTATTACCATTACTTATTCAGTAGCTCCTCATTACAGAAGCACTGTTACAATAATAATTTCCTGTCACGTAATTTACAATGATTTATTAATGTTGTCTTAATGTTTGTTCCCAGTGTTCAGTCTCGGTATTTTTACAAATCTGACAGGCCTGATATTTTTGCCTAAACTCTCACCACGAGGATTTCCTGTTCCCAATGCGTATTAACCTTACGTTAGCCTATAGTGACTTGAATGCAAATTTTTCCATTCTGATAAGCAGAAATCGCTAATGGTTAATTATTAAATAGGTCGCATGGTCACATCCAGAAATTAGAAGGCCCATGTAATGATTGCTGGCTAATCTGGCTCGATGAGCAGTGTCAGGGGTCTGCTGCTCCAGGATCACCAGATCAGAAAGCTCGCCATCGGGGTCCCTCTGTGTCTCCTGCATTGTGTAACGGCTTCTGATTGATCAATTAGGAGACTCTGACCGGCACTGAGGTTTTTGAACCTGGCCGATCATTTCTGAGGATTAGTGATGTTAACATATATTACTGAGTCTCTCCTCCTCTCATGACTGCCCTACTTTTTCACCGCCCTGCACGCATCATCAGTGCATCCCGAGAAACCATCAGAAGCAAGAAAAAGTCCGACTACAACCTTAATAAGACCAATGCACCGATCCTCACCAACACCACCCTTAACGTCATCCGGCTTGTCGGTGAGTCCTGAGCACACGCACACGCACACACACACACACACACACACACACATCCAGTACCACTGAGCAGCCCAGACTCAGCTGTGGAGGGCGTCCTCTCTAACCTGCTGAGATATCCATTTATTCACCAATAAAGCCAGGAGCTCATTGTGATCAGTGCACTCTGCTGCTATCTGTGTGACTGAGCTGCACCAATAAAGATTAGCCTTCAACCTGAGCTCTGACCTTTCATTTCGAAAAGAGGTACTTATGCGTCTTTGTGACGTGGCTTAGGAAACGTCAGGGCCCTTCCTCACCAAAGCGTGCTTCTTGGTGATGTGACCTTCATTATGGGATTTTCTTGTGTGGAAAGGAATTTGACGTGGCAGTTATCTTTCCTGTGTGGTTGTACGGATGTTTAAGTCTTCTGCCGTATTAATTCATTTAGTAATTCAGGATGATATGGATTTGCTGTCATTCCAACAAAATCCGGTCCTCTTACCAATTGTTTTCATTTGAAGTGTCCCTCTTAGGTTCATACTTCAGAACTTTCCAGGACACACGAAATAGAATACGTTTTTTCTTTTGTCTTTTCTTTAGAAAATTGGTAATATTGATTTAGCTGTGTGGCAAACTGTTTTGATTCCAAGCAATCACTTCTAATTCGGTCTGTGCAGCTCTTTGATGGAGTTAGATTGCTCCCTGAGTTCTTGGTGCACAATTCAAGAGGAAGGGGGTGAAAAATGAGAGTGTGAGAGAAAAAGTGCTGCCTCAGTGGCAATGCCAGCTAGATTGAGTTTATTTCTGCTTTTTTCCCTCCATTCATCAGTTCTGAGTCAATGGTAACCTTGTTACACCCCTGTACCTCTGTACTTATTGCTTTTATTACCTTCCTGCTAAACTGAATCCTTTCCCTTGAGTGTATGCAAATGCAATGTGTTCCCGCTGATGTTCTTCCCTAAAGGATGTGACTCCACCATGATTAACTTCCTATGGTTTAAGTCTTTTAATCTCACACAAGTTTTACTTAAGAGCAAAAGCATTTAATTTATCATTTACTGATACTGGGTTAAAAAACAACAACTCTTAAGCCTGAAATAAAACCCAACATGTGCGTCCGCTATGAAACACCCTGGTATGTAACCAGGAAAACATAACGCTTGTCCAACAAACTCACTGTTCATTAACTGTCATCTCCGAACAGGGAAGTATATGCAGATGATGAACATTCTGAAGCCGATCGCCTTCGATGTCATCCACTGTGTGTCACAGCTCTTCGACTACTACCTGTACGCTGTGTACACCTTCTTTGGACGCAATGACATGGTACAGTATTTTGAATCACTCTGCTGCTGTTTGATAACACTGTATATTTATGTTGAATTAGTCAAACAACACATAGTATTTTTTAGAGATATTCCACACTAGATCTTTGAAGGATGAAAAGCAAAGCTCCACCACGGTCGTCGTCACAGCGGGTTGTGGTCTCAAATACAACAGACAACACCCGGCTGGGATGTAGCGTAGTATTATAGTGCCATGTTACATCGCTGCTTCACAGGAAGTGGAAAAAAAGCATGGTGTCACCTCTAGTTGGCATGTGCAATCAGGATTATTAGACATGGCTACAGTTAATCTTCCCCAAAAAAGATTCAGCTTTTACTTAAATGTCTCCCCTATCACTATGTTGTAAAATAGTCAGCTAATGTCGCATTATTTGATCAGTGGGCTTCTATAAAAGCGGTGCACTCATTGTACAGTCTTATATCCAGATGAGTCTACAAGCGTTGTGTGGACTGACATCGGAAACATTTGAGGTTTCAGAAGCCAACGTTAGACCACAACATCCCTGATTTGTGTCCAGCTTGTAGTTCCGCATTTCTCTCTCCCGCCTCATTTCCTACCATCTTTTCTACTCTAATTTTTTAAAATAAAGGCATTAAAAGGTCCACAAAAACAATAGGAACAGGGGTTTTGATGTGCATCCTACTTTCCCGCTGTGTGTCCTCTCTAAATGAGCTACAACAAATAAAGGAAATGTGAGTTTTCGAGTTACCACAAGTATAAGGGACTTATTTTCTATTGCATTGCCTGCAGCTACAAAATATTACTACTGCTGCATCAGTGGTACGGTGCTTTAAGAAAATTGCCTTCATTTATTTCTACGGCTAGAAATTTGAATTCTCATGTTTATTGGATAATATACGCACATAATCTCCGTCTTTTTCTCGTTGCTCTCCGTCTCAGTACAAATTTAAGTTGAACGATAGGTTACAGTCTGCGAGCCCACTTTCCCCTCGCTCCATGGAGAGACTATCATACCATTTATTGTGCCTCACAAAGAAAGAAAACAGCATTTGTGTCAGTATCACCCTCGGGGGGGGTGATAATGATGGCAACGAAATGACTTCTGTCCCATCGAGGTGGAAGAGATAAAGAGGCTGAACGCTCTGCTGGGGCCACTCCACTACACATTATTGACGTATTTGTGTGTGTGTGTGTGTGTGTGTGTGTGTGTCATGGGGGAGATGAGGGAAGGTGACACACTGGTTGTGAATTGACAACTTGTCAAGAGCTCGGGAGGTCTTAATCTGACCACTAATGGTTAATGTACAGTCTGTGAGTGTGTTTCTATCACATTCTCTCTGTCTCCATGCTTTTTTTCACATCACTCTTTCTGTGTGTTACTGTCTACCTCATCTTGAATTCCCTTTTCCTGCTTCACACATAGACTGTGTGTCATTTTTTCTGTGCCTTCCCCTTTTTCTCTTGGTCATCTTTTGTGTCCAGTGTCCTTAATCTTATACGCTCTGCTCCTTTTACGAAGCATAGTTCGTCTTCAGTTTTTTTTCCCCCTCACAATGTTCCCATTCCACTCTTTATCTCTCTGTCTGCATCTCTGTCTGAAACTCTGACTATTTCTCCCGCGTACCTCTAGTCCTCATTAAATGTGATAGCATGAACTGGCCCATTTCATTAATAGTCCTACTCAAAGAGGCACCTACAGTAAAATGCTAATGGCCCCATGAATCTTTAAAAAGATTATGGAAAATTGCCATGCACATATGCTGGTATTCTGACCTAGGCTTCGCTCTCTTTACACCCCTGGAATCAAGATAGAGCTGCTTGACTCTTCCACTTGAACAGTAATGGGGGGCATTAATATTCAAAAGGGTAAATACCCCATTATCTGTGTATATTGACCCTGTCAAGTCAAACTGCACCATTGACTCCGTCACACATATATGCTAAAGATGCATTATGTGCCGTGCTCACAGATTCTCCAATGCCATTAATAACCAGGCTTTTAAGTGCTCGAACTGAGAGGCAGAGTTATAAACTATTTTTGGAAAAGTGATTAATACTTCAGAATTATGGAAAGTTAGCCCCGATGGATTAACCTGGATATTCTAAGAAGAGGGAGAATAGGCATAGAGAGAGATGTGAGGTGAAGGATGAAGGGAAGATAAAGATGGAAGACATTTTACTGTGTAACTCTGTTCTGCAGTATGATGGCAGAAAGAAGGAAGGAGAAAGGCTGGGTACCAAAAACAATGATATAGGAACGCTGTGTTGAGAAAGAGATGCAGAGAGAGAGAGAGAGAGAGATCAGATCAGGAAGGTATCTGATGTTTGAAAAGATGGCTTCTCCGAAAAATCTGCTATAATGCAAGAAACTGTCATTTTTCATTTGTCGACTCCTGACTCCCACAGACAGTTCCTCACAATGGATTATAGTCATCTTGCATGCACATGTGAAACTCAAAGTTTTTTCACCATCAGAGGCTCCTGTGACGCAGTATGAAATAAAATACCTCTTTCCGTCTTCAGATATTTGTGAATCAGGCTGAATTAAGACTAATAACCTAAGATACCGGTTCTTCACTGGTCTCCCCGGTTATCTTATAGTTGGAGTTACAATGTTATCCTCTGATATAAAGTTGTATTGCTCCTTTAGGATGAAGGCTAGATGATTTAAGAGGCGCTGCAGCAATTAGGTATTGCACTTCCCCAAAGTTGGAGGACTTTAAAGAAACAGATTTAAAAAGAAAACGAAAAATGCTCCAAAAGTGTCTGATCCTACATTTCCCATAATGCAACTCAATAGCTTCTAGTATTTGAATAATTACATGTTGATGTGTACACAAGTAATTTCACCAATTATAATTCTGTTTCTTTGTCTGCTTCTTTTGTTTTTTTTCTTTCAATTCTATAAAACTTTTTTTTTTTTAATGTGAGACTTTGCTTCTTGTTTTTCCTTTCTGCTGCCCATTCGTCTTCCATAGCCTGTCCCAAGCCCGTCTCTGCCCACTCACGGTGGCAGAGACTCGGGCCCTGCCAGGGTGGTGGGCCCTGCCTGCTTGGTAAGACTAGATCCCTGGAAGCATTAAGACTAATAAGGTTGTCTCCCTGCCTTGGGGGTCCATAATGCTAGACAACACTTGTGGTGTGGTTGATTTGAAGTGACATCAAACACACCTGAAAGTGATTTCAGTAGGGTTTAGATGTTGAGTTTGCTGTGCTTTCTCCCTCTACGCACTGAGATTGATTTTGACGTCTGCTCCTCCAGTTTACTCCTCCCTCTTTTGGATTAGACTCTACGAGAAGCAGAGAGTAAAGATTCTCTTTTCTGTGACGTTGGTGTGTGTGTGTGTGTGTGTGTGTGTGTGTGTGTGTGTGTGTGTGTGTGTGTGTGTGTGTGTGTGTGTGTGTGTGTGTGTGTGTGTGTGTGTGTGTGTGTGTGTGTGTGTGCTTTCACACTCAGCTAAAATGTGTGTTCTTATAGAGAAAAGTGTTTGTGCACAGTGCAAAAGCTAATTGTCTGTATATATAGATAAAAATATAAATGTGTGTGTGTGTGTGTGTATTCTGCAGTATGAGTCATCGGGTCTCGGCCTCATCAGCAGCAGACTGAGAACCACACTGAACCGGATCCAGGAGAGCCTCATTGACATGGTAAGACTAAAAACTCTTCCTCTACTCCCCTCTCACTTTCTCTTCCTCTCACTCTCTCTTTCCCTCTTTTTCACCATCGCTCGTTACCTCATCATCCGTCTCATTTTCTGACACAAACATGCTCTCTCCACTCCCCTCTCTCTCCTCTTTTCTGCCTCTGCCTTTATTTATTTTTTTGCCCATCCACTCTAACCATCCTGACCATATGTCTGATCTCACGGCTCGTGCTGCCACACAAATGCATTATGGGTCATCATTAACTGGCCAGTGGTAACTCGCACGAACACACACCTCTCTCTGTTAAAGTGGCAGCACCAGGGTGGATGTGTGTGTTACTCCATTAGGGCTCTCAATCACTACTCCCCTCTGTAAAACTACATAGTGACAATTAGTCTGGTGCAGACAACTATCTCTACACTCCTGTCTGATGGCGTATCTTTCTACAGTCCTTCTCCTCTACTGCGATACTTGGACTTTAGTCTGGCCTTAATCTGCAATACCACTGAAGTTTTGCTCCCCTGGAGGCAAAAATTCAATTCTGTTGATGTTTTGAGTTTGTTGTGAGTTTGTTTTTAATGAGAAAAACAATGAGTTGCGTCGCTTGAGTCTAATTATGGTAGAAGTGTGAGTGAATGGCTCACTGAACTCATATCGTAGTCATTCTGCCTTGAATTCATATTGGCATACTATATAAAGTCAGCTTTTACTTATTTAAAAACGTATTCAGTTATTTAGATGTGTCTGTAATGTACATTATTATTCAGAAGCTCCAAATCCAGACGGCTTCAATTCAGCCCAGAACTGCTGTATCGGAAAATAAAAAGGACGATATTTCTTATGCATAGTTAAATTGGATTTTTATCATGTCACAAATTGTGACTCACAATATATATATTATTTTCCCATGGTGAGGTTCTGTATAATGTTGTTTTATTTTTCATTTTCTGAGAACCTTTAGGGGTTTCTGTCTCTCTGAAATATCATTTCTAATTACATCCGTGTGTTTTCACGTAACACCACACACCATGCGGCAGGACAAACTATTCAATGTGCCATTAAGTGTTTTTCTTTTTGCCTCTCAAACGTAAAATAGCTGGCAGTAACTTAACACTGATTTTGACTGTATCAGGTGACTGTCAGTGCCAATAACAATCTCATAACGAGCTGCCATGGAAACCATCAACACCAATCTCTTCTTTAATGTGATCCCATCAGTATGTGAAGAAAGGATAAAAGACTGATTTTCTTTTTTTTCCAATCAGCATCACTTTTGCATTTAGATATAATCAGCAGTTCTCCACAGCAGGAAGCACACAGCATCCAAAGCACCTTTTTTTAAAACAAAGCATTTATTCGACAGCGCAGAATGATTGCATTTTGCTGTGATAGCAATGCCAGCTAGTTTGCTGTGATGTTTGCAGCTGGGTAGGGCTGACAAGAAGGAGAAAACTTAATAAACAGAAAGGCGGAGGAAGGAAAGTAGATAAAAGTCAGAAAAGAATGATGAATTATCAAAACTTTAAATTGTAGTAAGCCTTGAACTGCAACATCGTGTTTACTTCCCTCAGGGACTATAGCAGCTATTAACACCCCAATTATTTCTTGGCCATTTTGAAAATGTCCACAGAGCTCAATGCTCAGCTGTGGAGAATAATTCATCATCTGAGACCGACAAATGGACAGACTGGGTGGAGAAAGAGAACAGACACGTGCTGGGTTTTTTGGGTTTTTTTTTGAGTGAGAGTGAGTTCTCTCAAGAGACAAAACGGTGTTAAACCTTTAACGCGTGCATGCACACACGCATTTCAGATGAGAGTAATCATATCACTTTGTGTCCATCACAGGCTGCATGATATTAGATCTATTTAAAACCACTTCGGACGGAGGACACCGACTCTGGCTGTGGAATAACAGCCATCCCCTCTCTAATGTATTGGATGATGCTTTTAGTCTCTCCTTTCTCATATCAAAAAACTATTATAGTTCATCTCGATAAATCATTTAATGTCGGAGAAAATGCCCTATTTTCCAAACCTTTAAGTACTCCCTTTTCTTTTTTTTGTCTTTTTTCTATCACCACCTCGCTCTCTCACTGCTCTCCTGTGTTTCACATCTGAACACACAAATCTCACGTACTCACACACACACGTCTCAACAGCTAATGTATATTGTCATTTATAACAATTTATATCGAGTTTCCATATGGATTATAAATCTCTCGTTTTTAAATATAGGTGTCTTCACTCCAAAGTGAGAATGTATTCGCGTTGAGAACACAAACACACTCCCCCCTGCATACAAATACACACCTCCGCACACTCCAGAGACTGCAGCAGGGTAGACCTCATTTGTAAACAGATTATAAAGTTAATTGCACGCTGCATTTCAATTGAGCAGCCGAATCCTTGAGTCCCATATGAACGTCAGCGAGATTCCGTCTCATCTCGTCTCAGGTACGGAGGGGCTTCAGCTCAAATTGGGAGCTCCACGGGGGAAAAGTAAAAGATCATCCCCTCGTTTATGTTCTCTGTCTCTGCCTCCGTTATTCTTGATTACCTCTCCGAAAAACTTCGTCGCTACTCCGGGTTTGACGGTTTTCAATACGAGGTTCAATCCCTTTTGACTTTGAATATTTTATCGAGAGTGTTTAGAAGGTTGTGAGGTTAGGCAGAAAACTTCTGAGTGTGGCAGAGACGTAATTGCTTTGTTCACATATTTGTTTACCGCAAAAACACTTGTAGCGTAGTGTTTAATCACGAGCGCTGTCATCAAAACCAGTTTCTAGTTCAAACCTGTCATCTTTCCCTGAATGTGAAGCTCCGAACTGTCGCGTAAAATAACGATTTACTTACAATGCTTGTTTAAAACATCTGCGGCCATATTGTCGCTGCCAGAGAGTTCGGCTGTGGCAGCTGTTGAGAGCCGTTGCTGCAGGCGAGAGCTGACACAGCCCAGCATATGCAGTGAACGCCACCTCTGGTTCACCACCCTTTGAATTCTCTCAATACTCAAACCACCAGTATTTACTCTTTCAATCAGTCCCTCTTTTTTTCTCACTTGTTTTTCTGCCTCTTTCCCTCTCGTTTCTTCCCTTACTTTTCCTCTCCCATTTTTATCTGTTTGTCCTATCTCGTTCCTGTGATTACACGCCTCTCAACTCGGCTTGTGTTGTTGCTTCCTGTTTACTGGGTGCTTCTGACTGAATATACAATGGCGTGTTTGTGTTTGTATGTGTATTTATTTCAGTGTTCACCGTGCATAAAGATCAGATCATGTTTTTTTTTTTTGTCCCTGTTTGATTTGAGATGCTGAAGTCAACCCCCGATGTGTTGATTAGATGTGTGTAAGTGTGTACAAACATCCGCTTCTTGGTACTCAGCTTCAGCGTAGAATAGCTCTCTTTAGCCTTTTTTCATGCCTGGCACTGAAACAGGAATGAGAAGCCGGGTTTTCTGTGTTGGCAGCAGTCATCTGGCAGTGAGGGTGCTTGCAGAGATGCACACAAAACACACACACACACACACACACACACACACACACACACACACACACACACACACACACACACACTCCCACACACACACTCCCACACACACACTCCCAGACAAGAAAACACATATACAAGGAGAATGGAAACTTTAACACACACACACACACACAGACTTGGAGCAGAGTGATAATCCCTAAGCATGTGTTGTGGTTGTGGTTCGCTACTCTGTCTTGGTACAGCTAACACACACACACACACACACACACACACAGGCTCGCTGCCTCTCATGAGAAACACTGGCTAATGTCACAGACACTCACACTCACACAACACACCGAACCTATTAGTCATTAGTTAAGCGTCTCACGAGGGCACATCACTGTGCAGACCGACCTCTTTGTTTTGGCCCGCTGTCTCTCTCTGAGAATGGTGCGACACACCAGTGGGGATTGCTGTTGACAGGGATTATAGATCACAATTAAGATCCATGGTGTGACTGTTTGCACTGTAGTTGTCAGAATATAACAAGTATTGACATTTAAGTCTGGGTGTCAGTGGGAGGCACAAACACACTTCATTGATGGCTCCAGCTGTAGGTCATGATCCTCAGCTGTGATGAGCAGACAGTTGATCCCCCCGATACTGTAACTCAGCTTCCTGTCTCACATCTCCCAGTGCGATGAGCAGAGTAACACACTTTAATACACTTCAGTTTGGTTCATTAATGTTCTTAACTTGATTAATTCAATCTACTTATTAGGTTTTTAGGTTGTCCGTCTGTCCGTCGCATTCTCGTGAACAAGAAATCTCCACAATATTTTCAGGAAATGTCTTCAAATTTGGCGCTAACGTCCACCTGCATTCAATGATGCAGTGGTTAGATTTTGGTGATTAAAAGTCACTGTGACCTAAAAAAAAAAAAAACACTTTTTTTGATCATAACTCAAGTATGCATCATGTTCATTTTGACTATTTCCCACAAATATCTAATAGGATAAAAATGATGAAGTCATGACATTTTGGAAAGACATGGATGTAAAGTAAAATAAAAGTGGTTGGCTGTATTTCTAGTTTTCTCCGTGTATCATGGCTGCTGTCATCCCGAAGCAGGTGATCGGACCAGCAGCTATGGGGGAAAAAAGTTGCCAGAGGTGGCGGGCAGTGTCTTGTAAAATAAATGAATGCCTTAATTCCATTTGACATTCATCTAATGAGAACCAAATTTCTAGTATTAGAGTGACAAAGAGGTGCAATTGGATCCACTTGGCAGTAATTGCCTGGCAGGCAGTCCACCCGATTTGCCCATAAATCTCTACGGAATGGATTTGAGAGGAGTAAGCAGTCAATCACGACAGACTGAGACACTTCAATTCAGAGATCACTTTTCAACTCCCCTGCTGGAAGCTCCCTTCATGGCCAGGGCGATTACAGAATTATCAACCTCTTAGAGTCCACCGAACCTTTCGAATTAAGGATGATTATGTTTTATTTGGTGGGGAATAACATTTGAAAGTTAGATTACTTTTAAAGTTTTTATCCATCAAATGCTGTTTTTTCAAAGGCCACAATTCTTAGGTTGGTGTTTCCAACTAGTGCATTTATTTGTTATTATTTGAAAAGTGCAGGAGCCAGGTTTGCTTTGTTAGGCTCAAGGATACCACTGAGCAATCTCTTACCTTGGTTCTTTCACCTTGGTCTTGTTTTTCTTTCGTTCAGCAAGTATTTCAGAAATAATCAATTGTTGCAGACTAATCTCCTGTCGATCGATTATTTATCTCATTGTTTCAGCTAATTGATGCTTGAACGCGGCTAAGTTAATTGATGGATCCGGCAGACTTGATACTGAGAGGGAGCTCCCGTCTCTCCTCAGGTGTCTCCTGCTGATGACTGATAGGGCCTCCCATTCCCACCTCAAAACCACCTCAGGCTATTGCTCAAAATTGAGCTGCTCACTACAAATCACCCAGTGGACGTGCAGTGAAAACCCAATAAGAAAAATAGATGCTCCAGCAGAGGTGGGCCTGACTGAGCACTTTAGAAAAACAGAGAATTTGTCATAGCCAAGATAAAACCCAGTGGCCTGCAATGCAGACTGTGGCTAAGTAATGAGGGAGCCAGTCGCTACTTGCAGTAGTGTAGTATGGGAAATGCTAGAACAGAGTTTTTGGGTGGTTGTGTCTTCACAAAATTGGAAAGGAAGTTTTGTTAACTTTGAAAGTCAGGCCTATATAAAATCTGAAATATGCTTCAGAGGTTTGGTGGGTTTTCCCTGTGGATGTGAAATCCTGCACTCTTCACACTGATCGATACAAAGCTTTAGTGCCACTTTCTCCCTAAGGCCAAAGACATTACATATCCCATATGAATACCATAAAGCGCAGCAGAATCTCATTAGTCCCACCAAACACAATTATTGTACATATACCCACACATACATACATTCATATACTCGTCCATCCTCATTAAGAATCATTTTCAGCTGGCTAAATATCTAATTCTCTCGTCTTTGATCTGTTGGAGGAAAAACAGCGGGGATTGATAGTCATCAAGCTGCTGCTTTATCCCTGTTTTTAAGTCTTATATTCAACGCTTTGCTCCTATCTGTTTTCAAATCCCTCCCTGGATGATTATTTTTATATGTTTTCTGTTCATTGGGAATTCCAGGGCTTAATTTCTAATCATTACACAAGGGTAGATAAGCTGCCTGGCTTTGATGCTTGATGTCTTCATACTTAACAATGCTGTTGGTCCACATGGGGGTAACCATTTTCAGCAGATACAACACACAGACAAACAAAACTAGTTTTCCCTTTCTCTCGTCCACACTACAAAGGCCCTATAGGACATTGAAGTTGATGTTAGCGCTCTTTGGCAAGCGGTTCTTTCTCAACTACTGGATGTTAGCAAAGCTGACAGAATCAAGTAAATAAATTCTACCCGAGGGGTTTGGGGTGGTGCTGCTCTCCAGAATTCATAATCAAATTATGGTTTGGCCTTGAATAAATGCAGTTGCAATGAAGCGTCTCCTGTAGCGATGATATTCCCATTTGTTTTTGATCTTTTGGCATGGATGTGTTTGTTTTCCAAACACCTGTAATATCTTTTTTATATAGAAACTCTCTCTGAAAGGTGCCATTACTTCCACATGCTGACTCGCTCTTCTGTTTTGTACCATTCACATTAATTATTGATCATCAATGAAGTGTTGTCAGTGCCCGACGGGAAGGACACAGACGCTGACGGAGAGACTGCACTATAAATGCACAAAAAGACAAGGGAACAAAGAGTGCAAGATAATAGTTTGACCTTAACCGTGGCCTTTTGGATGCAGAAAGAAAGGATCAATGGATCAAAGAATAAACCAAAGACCAGAAGCATAAATAAACTTATTTCTTATTAAGATAGAGGCATTTGGTTTGCAATAATGGCCTTTTGCCAGGATTAATCACATTGTAGGCCAACGGTATGTCAAGTGTATTGATTGTGTCAGATAAATTAAATTATGCTCATATGATATATGTATAGTCCCAAAATAGTGATAAAGCAAGTACATAGTGGATCTGTTGATGTGATTCATGTGTTTTCAATTAATTTCCCCCTTTTCTTGAAGTATATAGATTTATATATAGATAGATAAAAAGAGACTTTACTATGAGTATGTGTATTCTTCTTGGTACTCTGAAGTGAGACTGAAGTCAGTATCGTGGCCTTTAGTTATATCTGTGACAGATGTACAGTGGGGCAAAAAAGTATTTAGTCAGCCACCAATTGTGCAAGTTCTCCCACTTAAAAAGATGAGAGAGGCCTGTCATTTTCATCATAGGTACACTTCAACTATGAGAGACAAAATGAGAAAATCCTGAAAATCACATTGTCTGATTTTTAAAGAATATATTTGCAAATTATGGTGGAAAATAAGTATTTGGTCAATAACAAAAGTTCATCTCAATACTTTGTTATATACCCTTTGTTGGCAATGACAGAGGTCAAACGTTTTCTGTAAGTCTTCACAAGCTTTTCACACACTGTTGCTGGTATTTTGGCCCATTCCTCCATGCAGATCTCCTCTAGAGCAGTGATGTTTTGGGGCTGTCGCTGGGCAACACGGACTTTCAACTCCCTCCACAGATTTTCTATGGGGTTGAGATCTGGAGACTGGCTAGGCCACTCCAGGACCTTGAAATGCTTCTTACGAAGCCACTCCTTCGTTGCCCGGGCGGTGTGTTTGGGATCATTGTCATGCTGAAAGACCCAGCCACGTTTCATCTTCAATGCCCTTGCTGATGGAAGGAGGTTTTCACTCAAAATCTCACGATACATGGCCCCATTCATTCTTTCCTTTACACGGATCAGTCGTCCTGGTCCCCTTGCAGAAAAACAGCCCCAAAGCATGATGTTTCCACCCCCATGCTTCACAGTAGGTATGGTGTTCTTTGGATGCAACTCTGCATTCTTTCTCCTCCAAACACGACGAGTTGAGTTTTTACCAAAAAGTTCTATTTTGGTTTCATCTGACCATATGACATTCTCCCAATCCTCTTCTGGATCATCCAAATGCTCTCCAGCAAACTTCAGACGGGCCTGGACATGTACTGGCTTAAGCAGGGGGACACGTCTGGCACTGCAGGATTTGAGTCCCTGGCGGCGTAGTGTGTTACTGATGGTAGCCTTTGTTACTTTGGTCCCAGCTCTCTGCAGGTCATTCACTAGGTCCCCCCGTGTGGTTCTGGGACTTTTGTTCACCGTTCTTGTGATCATTTTGGCCCCACGGGGTGAGATCTTGCGTGGAGCCCCAGATCGAGGGAGATTATCAGTGGTCTTGTATGTCTTCCATTTTCTAATAATTGCTCCCACAGTTGATTTCTTCACACCAAGCTGCTTACCTATTGCAGATTCAGTCTTCCCAGCCTGGTGCAGGTCTACAATTTTGTTTCTGGTGTCCTTTGACAGCTCTTTGGTCTTGGCCATAGTGGAGTTTGGAGTGTGACTGTTTGAGGTTGTGGACAGGTGTCTTTTATACTGATAACAAGTTCAAACAGGTGCCATTAATACAGGTAACGAGTGGAGGACAGAGGAGCCTCTTAAAGAAGAAGTTACAGGTCTGTGAGAGCCAGAAATCTTGCTTGTTTGTAGGTGACCAAATACTTATTTTACCGAGGAATTTACCAATTAATTCATTAAAAATCCTACAATGTGATTTCCTGGATTCTTTCCCCCCATTCTGTCTCTCATAGTTGAAGTGTACCTATGATGAAAAGTACAGGCGTCTCTCATCTTTTTAAGTGGGAGAACTTGCACAATTGGTGGCTGACTAAATACTTTTTTGCCCCACTGTATCTGTGACAGATGTATATTAACATCTTGTAAGTCAAAGGTTTTAATTACTTTAATATGCTCAGGGCATAACTTTTGTTAAGTGTTATCCAGGAGCACAGCTCTAAAAAAAAAAAAAAAAAAAAAAAGATTAAAGACTGAAAATATCTGTCTGTCACAGGAGAATTTAGTCTCTTTTTTTACTCATCATTTAGCAAAGGTCTTAAAAATGGTTCATTAACTCAAAGTCCACTTCTGTCTCAGTGCCAGCGCCAGACATTTAATTAAAACACAGTGAGCTCACAAAGAAAAGTATTGTTCTCCTCCTGGAGTCCTGCTTTTTGGTCCCCAATTTTGTTACATCCAATCAGATTATACCGAGGATTCACACACCCACACAGATATTTCCTTTTCTCTAATACAATTGGCAGAAGTACAGCTTTTATTCCAACGTCATCTGTGAACTTTGATTATAAGAAGTGTTCAAAGTGGGATGAAATGGAGGACTTGGCTGTTGATATGGATGGAAAAATATGCTTTGATGTGGAATTGCTTTCAGTTTTACAAAGATCTAAGCTGGTTCTACGCAGTATGAGGCTCATAAACTGCTGCTTGACCATGTTAGCAAAGGGCTAATGGCTAGCATAGCAGGCAAACTAAAGATGACATTCATATGTTGTTTTTTCTACAGCGAGATTAGTAAAGGTTCATCTTTATAAAGACCTGGCCAGCACTGGTGCAGAAACATTTGAGTCCAAACACATGCAACATAGGTTGATTGATGTCTATAAATTTCCCATAGGTGTGAATGTGTGCGTGAATGGTTGTCTGTTTCTATGTGTCAGCCCTGCGATGGTCTAGTAAACCCTGCCTTCACCCAATGACAGCTGGGATTGGCTCCAGCCTCCCCACGATCCTGAACAGAATAAGGGGTTAAAGATAATAGATGGATGTACACAGAGAGGCTTAACATAACTGCAGGTGCCTCACGTCCATAACACTTAGTCTGAGCTGCGTCCTTCTGGCCTTCAATCCATTAATCTATCTGTCAATCTGTCCAACTATCCAAAAGTCTGAAAAATAAAACATCCTAGAATATACCGTAACCCATCTAGTTTTGTCGACTACACTTTGCGTCATTGAGGCAACATTTCATAGCTTAGCACTGTGACATACGCATGATGATCCTTTTGTTTAAACCTTTTGTTTAAAATGTTGTTTTGATCATAACTTTTGCCTACTTTGTCTCAAACAAACAATATAAATTAGGTCGAATTTGCTTCAGGTGTGAGTTCACAGGGAATCTTGTTTATTGTGTCATCAGTGAAGACCTCCTTCTGCCTCTGTCCTGATTAGATAATTTACGTAACTGTGTCGATAACTCCCAAACTGCTACATGAAAATCCCTGATCAAACGTCAGTCTCTACCTGTACATTAGGTTGTTAGAAGAAAGTATTTTAAATAAGTCTATTTTGGCATTCTGAGGAGAATATGGATTGAAAATCAACCACAAAGTTTTAAAGAATATGCTTTAATGGACATTTTTCAAGCATCACTTACATGGAGCAGCTTTCAGTGGACCTCCTGCTTGTTCTTGTGTGTCAGTAACTCGATTCATGATCTCTTATCACTGGACTGCTTTCTGTTCCTTTGTGTAGAACAAATTGTACACCGCAGAGCACCCACTGTGCAGGTTGCCAACCTTGTTTATCACCCGCAGGGCTTGAATTAACTTTTGGCCTGACTTGTTTATGTGGCTGTTGGTCCTCAGGGTAACCAGCGTTTCAGTATTTCCCCCAAACCAAAACATGTTTTTCATGAACTGGAATGAATACAAATAGACTCTAACTGCATTTCATCACTTTTATCAGTCAGACTTACATTACAAAATATGATGTTTGTATTGTATATTTGAATTTCAAAGCTCAAATTTGTTGTTCTTTAATAGATTGAAGTGCTACTCATACCACAAAATGAATTAATCTTAGTAAATGGATCATATTTAAAAACAAAATACAGGTCTGTAAAACTGGTGATTTGTTGAATCAGGGAAACCCTTTTACTTTCCTTTTGATTACAGACTGTGCTTTTCATCATGTTAATCAGAACACTCACATTTCAAAACAGTGTTTGTGTGAATATTGATTTTGTGAGCAAATGAGGAATCCGTACCTCTTCCGTTCAAAGATGTGGAAGCAGCCTTATAGTAGATGATTGTAGAGACCAAAAGGTCCAGGTAGACCTATTATGAGAATATTCTTACTTTCCAAACAATCATTTTTCTCTTCTTCTCTCACTACATTGATGCATTATCATTTATTGTGTTTCTACAAAGGTCACTCAGTGCTTCAGGTTCTCTTTCTCTATTAACATTAGTCAGAAGTTGATGATCATTTATACCAGTATACTGAGGTGAATGTCTTCACAGTGACAAAGGAAAACATGCATATTTTGGTTCCCATAACCTGCCAAAAGTTGATTTGTGATTATCTGCAGAGTGACGTTGGTGTGCTCAGCCTTTGCCAGAGGGACTTTTTGTTCTGGGAAAAGCAACAAATGCAATTTGAGAGCATTTCATTGTAGAACTGTTTTCACATGCTTGGTTGGACATGATGTGATTTTTTTCACAGAGGAAATAATTCATATGGTTGTCATAATAAAATCAATGCAGCGTCTCGCGACCGCTTGCACCGGATTCAAGTTAATTTTGTGTTTGTCAAAACTTTGATTTATTTTCCTACATTTTTTCTACCTTTTTCTCTTTGTGAACAGGAAACTATTAATAATGAATCGATTCAATGTCACATGCTTATGACTGTAATCTCAACTTGTCAATGTAAAACAATGAGTATTTAGCATGATTGCAGGTAGTTTATGAAAGATTTAATAGTGACATGAAAGTTACCCGTACACATTTTCTAGAACTGCAGGAAACGATCATTTGCTTATACTGCTTACATTTTTTCTCTTTTTTTTCGATGTGAAAAATGCCTTTCATTACCTCCCAAGGTGTCCAACACCCAATTATATTCAGTTTACATATAAAACAGAGAAATCCAGAAAATCCTCTCACTTGAGAAAGTGAAACCAGAGAATGTTTGTGATTTTCTTCATCATTTCTGCCTGAAAAAACTTATGTAAAGATTAATGGATTTTCAAAATAGTTGCACATAAATCTTCTGTCGATGAATCAACTATTAGTTTTAGCTCTAATAGCTCCTGTGATTTATATTTGCTATGATTACCTAGAATATTTGTATACAGTACACCCAATAGCCACATTTAGATACTGTGCATACAGACGTTTTTACGAGTTTGAATGCTGCAGGAAATATTGAAAAACACCACAGACAAACATCCATCAGCCTGTACGGGCTATGTAACACTTTATACTACAGTTCACAAGGGAAATGCCTATTTATCTCGTTGAGACAGAAGAGAAACTCCTTCTGAATATCTTCAGCAGCTGCAGAGTGTAAATCAAATGATGTATGACCTCTTCAATATAAGTCTTTCTATATGGAAAGATCTGCCTCATCCCCAGTTTCTCTGGCCCTTGTATGACTTTGAATAATCTATCATCGACGTTTAATTTGTACAATATGGCATTCTTCTGCACGTACCTGGCAATGCATTCGACGCATGGACTTAGTTTTCTTTTATCTCGCAGAAGTCATTTGTCATTTTGATCGAGTGTCGTCAAAAAAAAAGTTATTAGTCATGTCTTTGAGGACATCAAATAAAAAACAGGTTACAGTACATGTTTACAGTTTGTCTGTAATGATGACTTCACGCTTGATATCTTTATATATGAAGCTATTTTTAGAAGTGTCATAAATTAAATTTTTTACCTGTTTTCTGATAAATAAAATGAGGATTTCAGCAGCTTCGTGTTGGCGCATATCTGCCAACACCCACAAATAAAACTGTGAGCCATAATTGCCACAGGATTAAGAAGACAGTTTAGCAAAGAAGCTCATTTGTAGGAATTAATTTATGGGAAGAGACAAGCTTCCTCAAGGCAGCATCACTTACATTTACAGATTCAAACAGGCAAAGGCATAAAATTGTTCTATTATATTAGGTAACATGGTAGATGTCTCAGTATCAGACAAGATTTGCAAAAAATATTGTCAGGCTCATCGAAGGGCAACAACAATGGGGAAATTATGTTAATTATTTTCCATATTATAATGTTTGCCATTTTGAGCATAAAATGATCGTACAGGGAGCATCTAATAAACATGAAGAAGGCACTCAGGGCGGACGTTGTACCACACTAAACCACACAGTGTGTTTTTGTCACCTCAGAAACAGTGAAAATATGAAATCTTGTTGAGGTTGCCACAAGCTGTCAAAGCTTGGAGCACCTCTTAAATGTGTTTCCTGCATCAGAATTGGAAAAGAATCCCAAACGCATGGATGTTGTTTGGTTTTCTTCTTTCTTTTTTGAAACCTTTTGTATTCAGTTTAGTCATTGCTTTTACCTGAAGAATCCCTGCCGAGTTAAATTCTGTTGGAAAAGAAACCAGACATTCCTCCCGACAGTACTTCAGAAACTTTCTTTTCCCTTTTTTTTGCACAGTGTTTATGCTGCAGGGGCGCAGTCACGGAAAGGTCAAGCCTCATGTGGAGAGATTAAAAATAGACCAAACCAGACTTTGCTGTAACGTCAGAACTAATGCAACCAAAGTGAAATTGATTTGCTTGATTTTAAGGAGAATGTTTCAGTGTGACTTTCCATTAAGACAATAATTGAAGTCAGTGTAATACAGCAGAATTAAAGGGAGCACACTGCAATGTTAGAAAGAGAAGAGAGATGAAGATGAAAAAAACTAATTCTCAAACCTGAAGATGATAGTTACATAAATTGTAATCTGTGTTCAAATACGAAACACCTAAAGCAACCATGAACACAGAAATCGGATTAAAACTCATAGTTTTTGCTGCTCTTCCCCGGAGTGCATTGTGTCAGAGTCCCCAGCAGAAAGAGAAAAAGGGATGCATTTGCAGTAGAAGTGCTGGTGTATGTTTTGGCCACAGTGTCACACCACTCTTCTCATATATATCGAATGTAGTATTAACTGACTCTTTTAAAACTACTGGTATGTTGTCCATACAAATGGTGACTCAACATCTTTTATCGTGGTCCAAATCTTAAATCATAATTGAAAGTGCGTACTAATGGCCTTTAAGGATTAACTCCATAACCACTGCCCTGTTAGTCGTGTTAATGTGCTGTGAAGTGCTGAGGACTGTCCTTCTTTAACCCTTTAACTTTGTCGTGATGTTGTGGAATACAGTTTTACTTATTTATCACACTAATTGAATTGAATTTAATGATTGATTGATTATTTTTTCCAACATAACAATCATTATAAAAATCCTGAAAAGTGATACAGGCTTCAGAATATTATAGCTGTTATCAGAGAAACAGATTAATTCATTCAGATACATTCACAGTCAGATTTGGAGCATTTCTTTGCCTCTCAGGTGCCAACAGTGCAAACTACAGAAAAAGTGCTGACCGAGCTAACAGTGCTTACCTGAGGGGGAACCGGAGGGTGGGTTGTTACCGCATTATGAACTGTAACCGTCATAGTAGAGAGAATAGAGTTCATTATGAATACATTTTCAGCAAGTTGCACTGTACAAAGGTCAACGTGTGTATGTAAGATGTTGTGCTGCGAACGATCTGCAGCATCTTTGCCAAAGGACAGAAAGTCTGTAGAGGACAAAAGCTCGCTATTTATTTTTTGTCCTTTCAACTCTGGTTGCATATACGTCACCAGTCTGCTGCTAGTAATTCAGAAAAGGGTTCAAATCATATTTTATAATTTCCAGATGTGAATTCTGGTTTAAAAACTTACTATCTAATTTTATGAGTCACTTATTTATAATTAACTTGTTATATTTTATTTTACCATCTGTGTTCCATTCTATTCCATGTCTTATATCAATCACTTTCCGACTTTTAAATAGTAACAGCATCGAGAGTTGCTCTTGGGGGAGATATGTTGCACCCTCTGCAGGGAAGCATTATATTCCTTAAGCTATAAAAGTAATACGTGTAATAAATAATAAGTGTTAATCTTCTAAATGTGATAACATTTTACTTCAGACTGATAATGTTTTTTGCGACACTGATGTGATTGAATGCAGAGAGATCACTCGGAGGTTATGGAAACGTTGCAGTTTTCACATATGAGGTCTCGGTCAAACCATAAATCTGCGTAGCTGCATACTGTGCATTTTTGTTCCTCTATATTGTTTTCATATCTTGTTTTAGTGAACAGATTTCTGTCAGAGAAACACAAGATGTCTCATCTTAAAACTGTTCACTTCACTGCCTGTTTTTACACTGCTTTGTCTTCAGCAGATATTCGACCTACCTTCTATTTCTTTCTAGCTTTCACTGATGATAAACTAGTGAAACGTTGGCTTGTTACCATATTTTGTTTCCTTTATGAGTTTTTCCAGATGAATTTGAAATTACATTACCATTTGTTTGTACATAATGCTTTTATTTACACACTTCCTTAGTAATAAAAGCGGATCCAAGGGTTGTCTGGGACAATGGCGCTTGTACACAATATTAGACCTAGATTGCAAAGGAGTACAGCATGCACGTGGTGAAATAATACAGCATTAAAGCTCCCATTCCTTCATTACCTGTGTGATTGCTATTGATCTCCCAGTTGCTGTTTCAGGAGGCTTTGCAGCTACATGCCAGTGTGATTCATCATGGCTTTATATAAAATATTATAACCTGACCTCCTCTGTGGAATCCCTATGACTTTATATGCAGATATATAGATTCTTGTGATTGATGGGAAGGGATTTAGGTTGAAATCTTTCTTTTTTCTTTTTTAAAATGAAGGGATAAAGGGGTCTCTGGATGAGAGCTGTGTGGGAATATGTCAAAAGGAAGATAAATGCTCGCTGTTGAGGAGTGTTTGGTCAGCAGAATTTCAGAGTGTGTGTGTTTTGGGTGTAACTGAATTCCACAAGGTTGATTGAATTTCAGATTATGCTTACCAGCATACATCTACATTTTGTCTTCATTTTTTGCAACCGTACCACCATCTGTTATGCCAGGTTAACTGTGAAAGTAACAGTGAGCCAATGCTCTTCCACAACAGCACCCCTCAATAAACCCTGATGGTTACAAATCATTTGAATTATTTCTAAGTATTTTATCCAAGGCTAACTTGGTTCTCTGGTTATGCACATAATAATAATAATAATAATTAAGCCTTTATTAGTCCCACAATGGGGAAATTATTTCTCTGCATTTAACCCATCCCGGAGGAGCAGTGGGCTGCAATGAAGCGCCCGGGGAAACTGTGCTGTTTTTAATAATAATAATTGTGAAGGAATTTTCCTTATTGTATGTTAAACTTCCCTCATGTAGGTTAAAGGTAACTGTCTGTAGGTCAGGTCAACTGACTCTTCGCCTGTCTCACTCTATGTGCCTGATAAGGCCGAGCTGGCTATGGCAGCTGGTAGGCCATGGTCAGCTAGAAACTAGACTTTTAGAGGAAGTATAACGGGATGCAAGCACCCCACACATTCATGCATAGAAATTGAACCATTTCATGCTTCATTCACAAGTTATAAAGCATCTCTTTGGTCTATGGAAACTGAAATGGCAAGAATATGATGAATATAAAAATGTTTTGTGTCTTCCAGGATGTAGGGGGGGAGAATGCAGCGGTCCACAGTGCAGCAGAGGACAGAAAGGAGAAAGTGCCGAGCCCCCACCTCAGCCAACTGGTGGTCCTCACTAACAGTGGGACTCTTTATGGGCTAGCACAGAGAGTGGTGGCCACCGAGTCTCTGTGAGTACTCTATACACAACTCTCCAGTAAACCATGCGACGATTTAAATGATTTTTTATTACGACAGCACACAGCATTATTGGTCTTAATTCCTTCTAGTAGGGCGGAGAATATCATGACAGCTTGTTTCATGTCATCACTTGTGTGTCCATGCAGTAACAAGTGTAACATGGAAGTTATTTTCATACACACTCAGACATAATTAGCTTAAACTACCGTCAGGGCAACAACTCTTGGACCCTGATAGTCTGCAGTGTACAAGTGCTTTATAATGAAAGTCTGTAAACCAAGGTGCTCAGACAACACCGCTGCAGAAATGCTGAATAGGCCTACACTCTCTCGCACACAGTATTTCATGTATCGGAGGCAGCCAACAAGCTCAGAAGAATAATGAAAGTAAGGGAGCTAAAGTGCAGAGGTGAAGAAATGTCTTTTCTTTGAAGGGAAAAGATCCCCTGGGGAGAAGGGATTCAGACTTATTCTGAGCAGAACTGCATGAAAAGTTATTTTTTCAGTCTGAAAAAAAAAGAAAAGGCAGCTAACCTTAGCATGTATTTTGAGCACCTCTGACATCTTAAGCATATGCCATTTGAAAACAGAAATTAAAGATAAGAGCTTGGTAAGTTGCCCGTCTTGCTGTTGTTCAGGCATCCTATTTATGATCAGATAAGTATGTACTGCAGGTGGTGCTTTTTTTTTCACAGACTGCATGTTCCAAGGGTAAACACAAGCTGTTCCAGCTAACCTTAATTTGATTTTCTCTGCACCATGAAGAGAATGAATGTACACTGTGCTCATTTATAGGCTCTTGGCTGTGTTTAATGTAGTGCTTTCAGATTTAGCGTTAACCAGACGCGATTATTAACATTATTGCTTTTAATATAAAGATTTCTGTTGGGGATACAAGTATTCACTGTCG
Source organism: Anoplopoma fimbria (assembly GCF_027596085.1). NCBI lineage: Eukaryota > Metazoa > Chordata > Actinopteri > Perciformes > Anoplopomatidae > Anoplopoma > Anoplopoma fimbria. The sequence continues at coordinate 2,815,856 of NC_072458.1, read as the reverse complement.
TGTAGCTTCTGTACAGACCTTGTGTTTATGGAGCATCAGAATGGCAAGATCTGAAAATTCTAAATTATTAGATAAATCAAACATGCAGTGATCGTCAACATTACCTAGAGCTCCTGCTTCTTTGTTTTTACCGATCTCCACTTAAGAAAACTCTTTAAGAAAACAATACTGACTTAGCTTTTGAGTCCCCATGCATCCAAAATGTGGTGTTTTCTGCTGCAAGAAGACACAGATCAGAATCACTTAGAGCAGTTTTCTTTGTGATGAGAACTCTGTGATACAAAGAAAAGAAGGAAAATGAGCTCCTGATTATGCATCAGAATGATTGAGGTAAATGATTCAGCCTCAATTTTTACTCTTTTTCTTTTTTTTTTATTTATAAACATTTTCTTGTTGGTATAAAAACTGCAAAAAATCCTGCTGCTCAGATTGCTTATCAATTAATTAAAGAACAGGAAGATAGATATTTTAGAGTGACAGCGTAGTTTTTCGGTCCCAATAGAAGGAGTGTATGACTCTTATTGTGTATGACATTATTCAGTTGGTTTCTAAGTGAGTTCAAAACAGAATTGGGTTCAAGGGAAAGACAGTATGTGGAGTCTCAAGTGTTGTTGAGTTGTTTTCTTCTCTTAAATTGAAACATCCACTCAATTGTGTTGGAGCTCTAAAGAAATCTCTACTAATTCAACTTCTCCCTCGGTTTTCATTTAGTGAACGGTAAAACTATGAAGCCATCGATCAGCGTGAATCAAAAGGATTTTATTTAGTCACAGTGGAATATGGGGGTCCTCATTGATTTTGTTTTGCGCTGTAAATCGTTTTCTGCTACTTCTGCTATAATTGAAATCCATTCATTGTAAAAAAAAAAAAAAATTTTCTTTGTGATATGAGACAGGAAATCAGTGCTAGTTTTCGCAAATTGCTGAACTGAGAGACTAAAGGATAGTTTATGTTGTGACAACACTGAAGTCTGTTCATCTTGATTATTTATCACATTTAATTGTAATGATCACGGGGGAGAAATTAGATTGCTGTGACAGTGGAGAATGGTTCAAATAATTATACTGAAAGAATACTTTTAGGAGAGGTGCATCATCTTACGGGTTAGCGTCAGTAAAGCTAAACAGAGGAAATATTATACAGAAATGGTTGTGCAGATGAGCATTTCTTATCTATTAAAATCATCAAATTAACAGTTTACAAATAAATTGAAGGTCCTCAAAACAAAAATTCAATCAAAAGTAATATCAGCTTTAGTAGATCAATCTGTCTCTCTTGGCTAATACAAAAACAACACATACTAATTTTGTTTTTATGTGTCATGCCTGAACATTTTTCCGATCACATTATGCCCCCACTGCGCCAAATTAAATGGCTTTCTGTTTTTTCTCAGTGTGTTTCTGGCCGAACAGTTTGAGTCCCTCCAGTCCCACCTGGACACAATGATGCCTGCAGCCAAGAAGCCCTTCCTGCAGCAGTTTTATTCCCAGGTATAGTTGCATCTGCTCTTTGTGCAATTACAGATACTGTTAATCAAGTTGTCACTTCAGATATTGGGTTTGTACCCAACATCTGACTACAGTGGAAGCAAGCCCTTCATTTTTCAATTAACGTTTCATCATGTGCCTGCCTCTGAGGCTTGAAAAGTGTAAAAAAAATACATGATGAATAATACATAATCATATGATACCAACAGACACACATCTTTCAACTCATTCAATTAAAACACACTGTAACATATGCATTGTATCTATCATTTGATATGCCCTAAAAAAACCATATCAATTGCATTTACACTTTTTTTTGTAGCCGTCACCCTCAGTCTTTTTGTTTTGTTTACAAGCCTTTTTCTCTGGAGAGAAAAGAGACCATGTAACAGCAACCCAGCATTCAGTGCTGTTCTCAATAAACAAAGGAGACAATAGTCTGCCACTCATAACCTCGCCAGCAGCTCTTTTCCTGTTGTTTCTCTTTTTGTCCGCTTGACATTTGGTCACAGACTGGACAGGTCTATTTTCCCCAAACATCAAATGAATGTCATGTCCATAGCCGACATGCCAATGTTTCCAGTCTTTTGGAAATATTGTGCATTGTGACGATGGAAGCGATATCGGAGAGACCTTGACATTGTGTTTACTTCATATGGTGTTTACTGCATACATAACACTCGAAAACATGTTGAATATAACTCGCAAACGTATATTCTCCTTTTTCTTGTCTCAGACGGTGTCTACAGCCAGTGAACTCCGGAAACCAATATACTGGATTGTTGCAGCGAAGGCCATCGACTACGAACAAATGTTGCTCCTGATGGCTGGCGTCAAATGGGACATTAGGGAGATAATGTCGCAGCATAATGTGTATGTGGACGTCCTGTTAAAGGTAATGTTGCATAAGAAATGCGTAGGTGACTGTTTATGTGACATTTGATGTGCTATCATGTAGGTTAGATCTAAAAGGGATGGGAACGGAATCATTAAAGCATCTTTTTGGGGGTTTTTTTGCCACTTGGGTGCAGCAGAACAAGCGGTAAATACAGCAGGGATATATAATCAAGTTGTAAAATGTTTATGGCTAACATGTTAGCAAACAGTGGTTAATTTACACCTCTAGCAGACATGGAGCAACAAACCAATGCAAGTCCAATATTCACTCTTCTTTTAGCTTTTCTGATCTCCACCAAGTCCCGAGGGAAATATCTAGATCTTTAGCGCCTAAATTCTCCACTTTGTTTAGTTGCTAACTTTGTCTGGCATTTCGTGCTCGGCCGGTAGCGTATCAGTGTCAGTTTATCAGTGACGACAGCTGCCTGTTGCTGGAAACAAGGTTGATAAGATCGTGAGAATGAACCAAAACAGCAATGTAAAAACAATGAGCTGAAAAAACTCTGAAACTCTCTGTGAAGGTGAGGGAAACTGCCAGTCAGTTCATAATTATCTGAACATCTGTTACTACAATTGACCCGTTTCACATAACAAGTCGTCATTCTATCTGTTGTTAATATTAAGATATTGATTAGTCATATTTTAATCCTACTTTGTGCATTAAGATCATGTTTAAATTCAGAAATGGAGACTTCATTGGAACATCTTTATCTCACATTTCATTAGGATTGCTGAATAATTTCTGCCTCAAACACTCTTTGTCAGCTGAATATGAATGACGATACTAATACTACTGGTAACCTTATTGAAATATTTGTTCTGAATTTTCCCAATTTTTATCCTTCTCCCCCAAAACAAATACTGTACACTGCAGCCCTCTCAGTGTCGCTATCCACAAAGGTAGAACACACAGAAGGCAGCTGTGATAGATTTGCTTTCATCTAGCTGGGATTTTCCTCACCGTGTTTTTGTTGTACTTGAGAAATACAATCTGGGTTTATCCTTTTCACATCTGTGTCATTTACATAAAGTAGAATTCTTTATTCCACGCAAAATCAAGAACTCTTAAGTTCCTTGTTGACCCCTCTTGAGTCAAGATTCATTCAGGGACCTTTAATATTTATTCTTTGGGATGGGTTGAATAATTTATAACAGGATCGGTGAGCTGCTGAGAGTTGAATGCAGATCTCTCCTGAAGTTTCAGCTTCGTTAAAGACCTTTGAGTTCCTGACGTATTTTTGGAATTGGAATTTTCTCACTAAATCTGCGTCTTTATGCATGCTGGCCACTTCCCATAATAAATTTTGCATGGGATGGAAGGACACACTGCACTAGTTTTCTCACCTCTGACGTCAAGAGAATAAAAGGTCTGAAGGGCTCGCTGCCGTCTGAAATCCTGAGAAGACCAGCATCAAAACACGTCTTAGAAAGCTGTTAGTTAAACTACAGTTCAAAACAGAGATGTTGTTGAAATAGATAAATAAATATATACACAACCAAGTACAGCTTAGTCATCTGCTCAAAACTCACCTTTTGGATTCCCGAATGGCTCGAAGGTCTTTGGCTCTGCAGTTAAGTTGAACTAATGAGTGAATAAACATATGAGCTAATCTGCCTAAGGGGGAAAAACTCTGTCTCACTGGCCTGGTTTAAATACCCAAATGTGTCAAAAGGGTCCAGCTGATGGACTGACATGGCTTTCCTCCATACTTTTCCTCATCAGGACCTAGCAGCCCTCTCTGCCAACTTGTCAGACACTCATAATGCATAGGGATTGTGTTGTGTGCATTGATTGAAAAGAGTATGCTACATTTTTGTTAAACTGCATACAGGAGAATATTTTATTCATGACTTCAGGTTGATCACTAGCATTCAACAATGGCATTGATTTGCATATAAAGTGGCAGGGAAATGTGGCAGCCTCAGAATGACTTCATTGACAAACTGCTTAAACCAGAAACTATTGTGGAGCTGATTGTGAATGAATCACATTTCAGTCTTGACTGCTAAATGAATGGCAATTATGCATGCCTTTAAAATCCAGCCTCATTTTTTTAATATGACACTTTGAATTAAAGTAGTGAAGAAATTAGAAAACCACATACTTCTCCTGAGCATCCGTCCTATCTATCTACACTTTGTGTTTACTGCAATTTGTTCACTTTAAACCACAACAAAATATCATAATTGTGTGATTTCATCCATAATGGAAAATTACAGAGTGCAGTGAGTGCACAGCAAGTGTTTGGCATCGCTCTACCTTGTGTAGAGTGTTTATGGCTACAAACAAGAAGCATCAAAACATGGCACATGTAGCTGTAGGCCACTTGTGACCAAAACTGTGTCTTACATCTTTTTGTGTCCTGCAGCCTCCAACTTCCTTTGGGATATTTCCCTTGTTTCTTTTTGTAAAAACACAAAAGAAAGAACATTTGCTAGGGCTGTTGTAACAATACCCTCCTGACTGTTATCCATTTTTGTGCTTGGACATGGAAAATATATTTTATAGCAAGAAATGATCAGACAACGGGCCGGGGAGATGCGACAAAAAGTCTCAACAAAGTTTTCCACAAACATATTATCTTAAATAGGTAAAAACCAGCCATTTCAAAAAGATAAATCACAAATGTGTTTCTTGCATGTGTTATTAAACACATATACACGTGTTAAATACTTAATAATTAAATGCATTTTGGCATCATTGCCTCTCATCAGTAAAGCTAACAGAATTTTCTCTCGCCTTTTTTTAATAGTAGATTCAATATTAAAAGTAAGCTACAAGTATAATAATATGAACAATCAGGTACCTTCATGTGACTCAAAGGTGACCTGCAGATATAAATGTTAAATTAAAGACTGTGGAAGCAAATTTATTTGGTGACCATAATACAATCTTCTGCCACCCATGTGGCGTCCGGAGCCAGTTTTGGGAAAGACTGTATTACAAGATATGATTTAAAAGAATCCTAAGGCGACTAAGGCCTGACTGTAAGAGCCTGCATAGTAGGCTATTCATTAATAGTTAATGAATGAGTGCAGCTGAGATGTTTCCAAACCCAGGTACAGCGCTCAGCTCTTTTTTTTTAACCCATGATTGGTGGATTGGTGGATTCATACTTCCTGTCCCGATCTGCTCAGTTCTTAAGATGTTGTCTTCATCAGTTAAGACTGCGAAATAATTTGATTTGCTCAGTTAAAGTAGAGCATTGGTACAATTAGGGCTTTATTTATGAAAAGAGATGAATCAAGCCCCTAATGCAGTTTATTCTTTACAGACTGTAAATAATTATGTTGGGCAATTCACAGCATGAGGTAGTTTCATAACACTGTTTAGCCTCTCTGAGGTAGATTTGGGGAGCTGCTGTTGGATGTTATCCAGGAACACAGAGAAGCTGAAAGCGAGTCAGAGGGAACATTTATACTGCTGTTTATGAAGGCTTTTATTTTGTTCATTTCCAGTTGGGAAACCACATTTGTATTGTTACTATAGTGATTTGTATATATAATACATTTCTTATACAGTGCATAGTTTGTGTTTGTTTAAAAAACCTGCACAAGCTAATAACATGTTTTTATCTTAAAATATTGATATGTCTTTATAGTACAAGTTTAATGTGCCGGATTACATTTCAAGTTTTGATTAGATTATATTTCTGTTTTGTTTTATTTCAAAAGTGTAAAAAAAAAAAATTGTTGCCATTATGATATACGTTTAAAATCTCTGGTCCAATCTGAACATCATTTATTTTTGCGACTTTTTATTCCCCTTCTAGTCAACTCTTAAATTGTGCTCACCTGTGCGTTCTCCTCTACCTCTCCAGGAGTTTGAGCAATTTAACAAGCGGTTGCAGGATGTTTCCAGACATGTGCGCATCCCGCTGCCTGTGTCCAACGTGCTGTGGGAGCACTGCATCCGCCTGGCCAACAGGACTCTCGTGGAAGGGTAAGGATGTCATTACACACCTCCTCACCATCAATGGGATGTTTGTGCAGTCTGCCATCGTAATGGTGAAGTTGCAGCCAAAGCTTTATTTTGTCACTATGAATTATTGTTAAAACTTCTGTAGAAAAACACAGTTTAATATTTTCCATCTGTGTCAGTGTCTCAGAAAAGCAGTTTGACACTTTAAATGTACAATGTACTAGGATGTCTATTCGTCATGAAAAAAATAATTGAAGTAAGCTTTAATAAAGCTCCATGTGTAGATCAATATTTAATATCTGATAAATGACAATAGACGTGCAAGCAGCTCAGTGATTGGATAGAGCTGTTATAGCCTGTCAAAACGAGCAATTAAGAGCATTTATTAGCATTTACAGGCAGGGAGTTGAGTCCAATTGCAGTTCCTGTAACTTAACCTGAGCACGAAGGCTTCTCTGTACACTTTGTGAACTTCTATTTATTCCCACTAAGAGCACTTGAAGAGTAAGAGCACGTCCAGACTGCAGTTTGTCATCGGTTGATTTTGTTACGCCAGGCTTTCACACACAAGTAACAGCCGTTTCTATTTCTGCAAAAACATGTGCAAATCCAAGTTTCAGTTTGACATTTGTTATCTACCAAAACAAATATAAGGAGTAAAAGCTCCACAGGTCAAATGTGCAGTAAACATTCTTCATGCTTTGAATGCACTTTTTGCTGTATTCCTGCCCAAATGCTTTTTAATTGTGGTTCTTTTTGGAAATGATGCCCGTTAGCAGTTCTTACCTGAATAAATGCATTTATTTATAATTTAATACAAATAAAATGAGTCAGAAGTCAGCATCCTAAATCCATTGAATAGAAGTGTTATAGGTAGTTTATATAAATATAGTAAAAGCCTTAGTCAGCAGTACGGTGTTTCTCTATTCAATCTTTATTCCGGAAATCTAAGAAGCTATTCAAAGAGCAAATCAGTGCTATTCAAGTTGGACGTATGTTGCGCTGCAGGGAGGAAAGAAATGTGCACAAAACACAAAGTTCGCTCAACCCCCATTGTAGCTGTATGTGTTATTCAGTACAGTAATGTAACCAAGCTAAATACAGTGCAGACCCATAGAATAGTGGTTTATTTCTCCCAAACAAAGGAAATGTTAGGTCCATTGTCATGTGTTGTTATGACAGCTGTTTCTGCTTTAAATGTGTCTTTACTCTTAGGTTATAGTCGTAACTAGAGTCCCTAAGTTGTACACTAAACCAAACAGCATTTGTGAGTCATTGCATCGCAGTGATAATGTTCAGGGAGAAGTGGAATTTTTCTCCCCTTTTAAAGTCTGTCTTTGTTTATCCCTCGGTTCGAACATCTGCACATCATAAATTAAAAAAGAAAAACTCATTCCAAAGCATGTAGTTAAGCACCATGAAGACCGGGGGAAATTACCAACAGTACATAAGAAAACCAGGATGCTCCGTTGCCAGGTTCCTTTGGAGCAATCCCCAAAGAAAACCACTCTAAATTCCTGCTGCCACCTTCACGTCTCGTGCTGGCAACCCTCTGTGCCAGTCAGACATCTCCCCATCAGGGAATCGCATGAAACAGGCCACTCACACAAACCGTGAAATGCTCTTGACACATCCCTTGTAATGCATTTCACCACTTTCCCCCTTGTAAGCGAGATGTATGTGTTGTGACAAGTGACAGAACGGAGAGTGTTTTTATCTTCAGCAGCTCCATCCCTGCCGTTTCCTCGGAGTGTGTGTGGAGTGAATGTGTGAAGTACACTGAGTCAGACCAGCCGGATGATTGACGAACGGCGTTGCTAACAGCTGATGATTAGCATTAGGTTACACACGTTTTATTGTGACATGCAGATTTCATTATTCCATATTACAAATAGCACTTTTACCAAAATATTAAGTACATTCACGCACCTCTCCTCTTTTTATTTCCATTAATAAAACGTTTTTACACTTACTTTAAAAAAACTCTAATGGGTTCCGACTGCTCCCGTAACTTAAATTACTGCACATCTCTTTGTTTACATTTGCTGCTAGAACTTTGACAGTATTTTCATTTTGATTCAAATGATAAAAGAAATTGGCATTTGACAAGCTGAAACACTTCCAGACAATTTTTAATGCGTAATAAATTCACAGTAGGGAGCTAAAGAATTAAAAAACGTATGTGTTGTGACAAGTGACAGAACGCCGGAGAGTGTTTTCATCCTCAGCAGCTGCATCCCTGCCGTCGCTTTCCTCAGAGCGTGTGTTGAGTGAATGTGTGAAGTACACCGAGTCAGACCAGCCGTATGATTGACGAAGCGAGTCGCTAACAGCTGATGATTATCGTGAGGTTACACACGCTTTATTGGGAACAAGAAGTTGGCTGATGTCGAAGCCAAAGTCATTCTGAGCTGCTAATTTGTTCGGGTTACATGGAACGTGTTGGTGGGGCTGCAATGGCAGGGAGGGAAAACGGTTTATGTTATAAACAAATGCTTGTTAAGTGGTTTAGTGCTTGCAAAGTGTTTAAAGAAGGAGAGAGAACATTGAGGTGGAGGGCTCGCCCTCACCCACTGAGAATAGGGAGCATGTTTACCGTTCAGTACATTTGCTGAGCACTTCTATTCCCATTGCATTAGAGAACTTTTAAACCCTTTCCAATGAACAAATTACGACTGCGATGCTCTGCAAACTTAAGCTGCTTTTAAAGTCTTCTGCCGTCTGCCTGATTCTACCAGTATATTCTTTCCACACACACACACACACACACACACACACACACACATATATCCCACTCCTCTGGCACACCAAGGCGGAGTATTTCATATTTTTTGTTTGTTTGTACTCCGACTCGCTCAGCCTGTTATTCAATTTCGCTGTCCAGCTCTCGTCTCCCCTTAGACTCCCAGAAATGGCTCTGTTAGCATTCTGAGCCGAAGCTCAAACACTCAGCGGCAAACTCTGGCAGGCCTGACAAGAAAAAGAGTGAGAGAGAGAGCGAGGATGACAGCGAGAGAGAGAGAGAGAGAGAGATGGAAACAGAGAAAGGGAGACGCTGAAGTGTGAGACAGAGAGCAGACCTGTCTGTGGTGTGTTAATGTACTAATGTCACAGGCACTGACCTGCCAACAGTCGCCTCTGCCAAACACCTGAAACAAAAACACACACACACACACACACACACACACTGAAATACATATGAACTCAAGCCCACACACTTTTACTGACACGGCACAGGCAGCTGTGTGGAACAACCTGACCTCATATTTATTATAAGACACATGCAGACACAGAAATAAGGACTCATGTAAGCCTTTCAACACATACACACTGCATTTACAACTCTTGAAATGTGTTATAATGAACTACTTTGGAGTATTTTTAACCTCTGAGTTGAGTTTGCGTTGATTCTGTCAAAAACATACATATAACCTGCTTGTTCAAATATTCACAAAACAAGATAAAAGGAAAAGAAGCAATACAAAACCAAAAACTGTGATTAAACCCAACACATGCAAAGACAATACATATATAATGAAACAAACTATGAATAACAATGCAACAAAAAGAATGTGTTGTGCATAAAATTGAAGCATTTTAAACATTTTAAAATTACAGACTAAAATGAAATGTGTGTCATTATTCCATATTACAAATAGCACTTTTACCAAAATATTAAGTACATTCAGGCACCTCTCCTTCATTTCCATTAATACAAAGTTTTTACACTTTTAAAAAACGAATGGGTTCCAACTGCTCCCGTAACTTGAATTACTGCACATGTCTTTGTTTACCTTTGCTGCTAGAACTTTGACAGTATTTTCATTTTGATTCAAATGGTGAAAGAAATTGGCATTTGACAAGCTGAAACACTTCCAGACAATTTTTAATGCATAATAAATTCACAGTAGGGAACTAAAGAATTTAAAAACACTGCCTCAAGACTTTTTCCTCAATATACAGACACAGACAAGTTTGCTGACAGATTTGTCTAACTAGCAAGGTGGTGGTTTTGAGGGTGGAAAATGTGAAAAAAACACATATGACCCACACCTGTGATGACTTTCTTGAACCAATAGAAAAAGGCACAGAATGCACTTGCTTTTGGAGTCATTGCCTACCGCTACCTGAACCCTTTGTGCGATGCTAATCTCCTCCTTTCTCTGCCGTTTTGTCCTCCAGCTATGCTAATGTGAAGAAATGCAGTAACGAGGGCCGCGCCCTGATGCAGCTGGACTTCCAGCAGTTCCTAATGAAGCTGGAGAAGCTGACCGACCTGCGACCCATTCCTGATAAAGAGTTTGTTGAGACCTACATCAAAGCCTACTACCTGACTGAGAATGACATGGAGCAGTTCATCAAGAATCATCGGGTGAGACGGCAAAGATGGTGGATGGAGGATTGTAGCGTTAGTTCCATATGTTACGCTAAATATAAAGCTAAAGGTGCAGTGTGTATGATTTAGGCACATCTAGCTGTGAGGTTGCAGATTGGAACCAACTGAAACTAAGCGCCAAGTGTGTAGGAGAACTAGGGTTGCCAATATGAACAGGCGAATGGCCCGATCTAGAGCAACTGTTTGTTTTGTCCCTTCTGAGCTACTGTAGAAACATGGCGGCTGGCTCTGTTAAGAGAACCTCTCTATGTAGATATAACTGGCTCGAGCCAAGGTAACAAAAACAGTTATTTTAATGGGTTTATACACTAAAGAAAACGTATTATTATGTTATTCGATTTCTGCCAATAGATCCTGCAAAATGCAACACACTGTTCTTTTAAGTAGTGGCTTTGTGTTCCTGCATTTCTCTAAAAAGCCTCATGCTAGCATGCATCTAATTTGCTGACTCACATTTTTTGATTTTCTTTGCAGGAGTACTCCATGAAGCAGCTCGCCAACTTGGTGAATGTTTGTCTGGGTTCACATATAAACAAGAAGGCTCGCCAGAAACTCCTGTCGGCCATAGATGACATTGACAGGCCCAAGAGATAGGCTGATGAACGGAGGCGGACCCTGAACGTATCAACCCACCACAGAGACGGACACTCCAACAGAGGAACTCCCACAGTGGAGCTCGGCGTCGAATGTTTTTCATATTCTGTTTAAGAGCGTAAATGTTGTGGTGTGTTCAACGAGCCGTACAGCACATACAGAAGTAGAGCTACTGTAAACAGCTAAGCTCAAATGTTAGCTAAATGCTAGTAATCTCTTAGTATACAGCCCTTATGTGGTCAAAACACACCACTAACTTTCAAGCACGCTGCAGTTACTCTATGCTAACAGTAGATGTTCCATAATGCATGCCTTTACAGTTTCATTTAACCGCTTTTCATGAAGTTTTCCTGCAAATTGTCTTCAACCACAACAATTTCAATATCTTCAACGACCATAAGGATTTAAAGTTTCAGATAAACTACTACAAAAACAGGATCTAACAATGTAATGTGAAGTGATGAACATGTGGCTGTTTATGGCATTCCATCTGATAAAAACCATGATCTTGAGATTAAAGGGTGATTTATGAGTTGCTAAAATGTAATAGTTCCATAATGTTGTAAAGTTTTGTGGTAAATACGTCCAAAGTACAGATCCTATAAGAGTCTGTAGTCGTAATCAACCTCCACTATCTCATATAACGCTTGACTGAATGAGCCCCCTGATGGAGGGACAGCCAATCACGGTTATTGTTCACTTTGATCATTCATTATTAGTTACTCCAGTTTTAGTTTTTTTGTTTGCTGTATATTATTTCACTTCAGGGTATTTTTTGCGCCTGATTGGATTCTCTGCCTCTTTGTTTTGTTTGTTTTGTCCATGAATTGCATAAATCTAATATAATGATGATTCTGAAAATAATATAAATTGCTGTAATGAGCGTTGATATAGAGTTTATCTGTCCTAGCTGCAATTGTTCGTTTGCCATTGGTCATATCTGAGGAGGAGTTTCAGAAAGTCTTTGAGAACTTCAACATTAACAGTTATTGATATGGCTTCAACTAGTCCAAGAAAAATTCTGTAAATGTGAATGTTTTGAACAATGTCTGTATTTATTTCCTGCTTTGTGTCTTGTCTGGGTTTTTATATGATATTTGCTGGAAGCGTATTTCGTCATTTATCACCTCTCGGTATCTTATCAACTGAAGCTAATGCTGATATTTAAACATTGTCAAATTTTGTGAAGGGTCACGTACACTATATAGTGAAAATCAGTAATCGGTGTTGGAACTGTAGGTTGAAGTAAAAATGATTCTGACATAATAAACACACTAACAATGGACTTAATGCTTACAGTGCCATTAATAAACTGCATTATCTATAAATCATATCCAACCTTTAAAATCTCTGTGCCGCAGCAGTTTTAAAAGAGTCTTTGCCTTTTATCAGAATACGAGTGTTGCCTTCCAGCAGCGCTGCTGTCCATCCTAATGATGCCTTTTCTCAGCCGGGAGCAGGACTCTGTCAGATTTATTAATGCGGCTTCCTGTGTGGTTACACGCACGCTGCCTTCCTGTTAAGGAGGAGCCTGCTGATCAGGTTGAACTGAGAGAGCTGTGAATGACTCATTGCAACTATGATGACTCACTTTTTCGTATAATACAACTTTTCTATCGACTATGAGATCAAGCTGAAGCTATTCTTACCAAGTGGAAGTCCATCCACACGTGTGCTGTGTGTATAAACACAGATGACTTGGCCTGCTGGCTACTTTACATATAGACAACTTTACATATAGGGAAAGAGCAAATTAACCTAATTTGTCATGAACCTTTTTTTTATCTTCGCATAAAACCTGGACAAAACTAATCAATCTTAAAATAAGTTCAAACCCGGAGTCCAGTGTGGATCTAGTCTAATATTTAATGGGGTGATGGGGTAATTGGTGACAGTTTGACCTTCAATTTCTGTTTTTCGCAGTTTGTGTGGCAGTGTTTGACCTTGAACCTTGCTTTCTTCCCACTCCCACCTCCAAACACTTCATTCATGACCTTCACCGCTTCCTTTGGGTGCCCAGCTGGATCGTACCCCTCCTGTGATGCCTTGGCCCAATTACCCTCTCAAATAAAAGACCAGGAGCTTTTTGCCCCTCTGCCAAATTTCCATGAGCCAAGTTCATAGTAATCACTATCATTATCGACCTACATGGCCTTTATTCCCGCAATTTCTGCTGAGGTGTATTCACAAAGACTTCTTTCATGTCTATTCATACACGTGTAATGGAGAACAATTGCTGGCAGTTCATATTAGTAATGTTTACTTCGCATGATGATTGACAAGACAAGATGCGACAGCGGAGGGGCAGAGAGTGAAAGTAATTGTGGCAACAAGAGGAGATGCTGCTGAGATGTGCTGGTTGTACATGAAAGAGAAAGTTGATACTTGAGGAGAAGATGACCAGATGAATTTAGATCATGAATTCTCCGGAAAATGTTATAGTTCAGTGAAAGCTGATTTATTTTATAATAACAGTCACCATCTATGACAAAAAGTTCATATTTTCTCAGGCATAGGACAGTCTATGAAAAATCACTTATCCTTGAAATCTTGAGCTTCTTACACTTTTATTATTATTATTATTATGCGGCTACTTACTAAAGGGGAGATTCATTTTTCTTTTATCCAATCTGTATCGGCTAGTCTCTCTTCAGATGAGAGCGTCAATAACTACCACATTGTTTGTGCGCTACGTTGTGTAAAAACTGCAGGGTCTCCTTTTGCTTTTATGTGTGTGTTTATGGGCTGTAGCTGTTGTGGAGTTTATATTGTTTATACTCCTCTGTATACACCTGATTCTACTGTTTATTCTACTATTCTACTTAGGTTTCCTGTATATCTATTAAGTTGATAAACAGTTGTATGCATAGGCTGCAAAGTGTCATAAAAGTATTGTTTGGCAGTATTTCTAACTTGAGTGAAATATTCTAGCACCCTATTATAGTATTAGGTCGCTTTTATCATTTAATAGTCCTATTCTCATTTTTTTCAACTCTCTTATTGTAACATGTAAATAAATAAGAGTAAAAATAAAATGAAAGGCTGAATAGCTTCGTCCACCCCTTTGTCAGGTGAGCTTTCACTTATCTGACAAAGAGGAGAGTGTTCATCTCAGGAGATATCGGGGTAGATGTGTCAGGCTAACTGGACCCCACACACACACAGACACACACACACACGCAACACACACACACACAGACACACACACGAATACCTTTTAATCTCAGTGTCTCACTCTGCAATCGAAAACTGTAACTAGGGACCTATGCAGGGTTCATTCGCTCTCTCATAATGACAGCATGGTGTATTCACAGAGCTTTTCATTAAAGCGCTCTCATTGATTTAGCCCTGTCACTGCACAAACCATACTGGGACGAGAAAGAAGTTGAGAAATCTTCATGGCATGTGGTTCAAAACGACGATGCCATTTATTGCACTGTGCAAATTGGTGACGCTAATGAAATTGTTCTGCTTGCTATAGACTAAAATTTCATTTCATTTCATCGGGCCAATTGCAAATATGGGCTTTTTAGTGTCTGGAAATAGATTTAGATATGTAGCAGAATGCATGAAATGTGTCATTTATTAATTTAAATCCAATCCATTCAATAAAAATAGTTATGTGTCACTATTTAATGAAGAGAATGCCAGTATTTCCCTTCATATTGACTGGTATTATGGATTGAAGCAGCTAATTGGATGTCAGACCCCGCTGCATGAACTTTCACGACCGCCCTCTGAGAATCTATTTCCACCAGTCGCTGCTAATTTGTTGCTTGACTAGCTGTGCTTGAGCGGAAACAAATGTTGTGACTGGTCATTAACATGAGCAGGGCAAGAAAAACCTTTCAAGACACATTAGTTCACAGGAGAGAAAGGGGATGTCAATAGAAAGTTCAAGGTAATTTGCTGTCAATTAAAGTATCAGCAAATAGAATAGGGAAGTTTTATGGATAGATATTTCAGGGAAAGGTCTGTACAAGTGCAAAAAATACATTGTGACTCTGTTCGGGGTTGGGCGGCCCCTCTGTGTGGAGTTTGCATGTTCTCCCCGTGTCAGCGTGGGTTCTCTCCAAGTTCTCCGGGTTCCTCCCACAGTCCAAACACTCTATATTGGCGGTAGGTGTGGATGTGAGTGTGAATCGTTGTCTGTCTCTATGTGTCAGCCCTGCGATAGTCCAGTGACCTGTCCAGGGTGAACCCTGCCTTCGCCCAATGTCAGCTGGGATTGGTTCCAGAATAAGGGATAAAAAAAGAATAAAAGATAATGGGTGGATGGATGGATCTGACTCTGTGATTTGTGTGAGGATATTTCCCCAAAATATTATGTAATAAAAATGTCAGAATAGTATGTCATAAAAAATTCCCTGTATAGTTTGTCATAAAAATGTCATACAAAATGTCACACAAAATGTCACAGTATTGTATGCCTGAAAAATGTCATAGAACATGTGCATGTATAGTATGTCATAAAGAAGTCATTGTATAGTTAGGCATGAAACATGTCTGAAAAATATCATAGTATAGCATGACATGAGAAATGTCTTTAAAATGATATACTATAACCTTTTAAAGATATTTATCAACATCCATCCATCCATCTTCTGTAACCGCTTATCCAGTTAAGGGTCGCGGGGGTGCTGGAGCCGATCCCAGCTGTCAATGGGCGAAGGCAGGGTTCACCCTGGACAGGTCGCCAGCCTATCACAGGGCTGACATATATATAGACAAACAACCATTCACACTCACATTCACACCTACGGGCAATTTAGAGTCTTCAATGCACCTAAGCTGCATGTCTTTGGACTGTGGGAGGAAGCCAGAGAACCCGGAGAGAACCCACGCTGACACGGGGAGAACATGCAAACTCCACACAGAAGGTTGTCCAGCCCGGGAATTGAACCTCTTGCTGTGAGGCGACAGTGCTAACCACTACACCACCGTGCAGCCCTATTTATCAACATGCTAAGCACAATTATTTTATGACATTTTGACATGCAATACTTTGATGACTTTATGACTTTTCAACATACGAAACTATTGCATTTTTTCAAATTTCTACACTATGGGTTTTTTGTGACTTTTTTTAGACATATGATTTTAAAGGATTTTTTGGGACATTGTGAAGTGGGACCTTCACTTCATCTACTTTCTTTGGTTTTAGTAGGTGAAGTGAAGGTCCCAATTTAGCCCAGGCACCATATAAACCCTCATGCAACTTCTGAAAAAAAACTGACAGAATTTCTTTGCTTTTTTTGCTGTTTGTTCCAATGCTTCCTACATCAACGTTTTACTGTCTTCTGAACCATTTCTTTTTCCTAATTTCGACCTCATTTGATGAATCAGCTTCATATTTCAGATAATTAATAACCACATTTAAATAGCAGGGTCATTACATGGGTAATTTTGTTCTGGATGGACCTATGTTATATCCTTAAATTAGTACTATTTATTTAATCTTTATTATCTAAGCACGATACAAGCATGCCGTCTGTACAGGGAGGGAGAAATGCAAAATCTCCCATTTCAGGTAAAAAGTTATAAAGTAGACAGGAAAATGTGATTATTGTTATTTTTTAGTTCTAAAAAACTTTCATTCATTCATTTTTGGCACTTCAAATGGGAGATTAGACTTTCATTTTCCACTGTGGGTTTCCACAATACATTTTCACATAATCTTTTCTTTCCAAATACCTTTTTGTCAAAACAACAAGCATGCACTGATACACCAGGTCACATCAAGTAGTAATAATCATATAGGCAGCACTGTCTGGTGCTCTTGGAAATACCCTCACACAAAACACAAAGTCAATACTCTCGTCTTTGAGGAATGGGTATTGATTTTTCTCTTCTGAACTTATGTTTATGTGTAAACTGCTGGATTCCACACAGTTCACAGAGAGGACGGTGTATCTTTAGACATCTCATTTTAAAGAGGTGAAGATTTATTTTACCACAGGGGAGCTCAGATGTGATTTTTATGAAAAATATGTTTCTGGGCCGCATATAATATGTCTCTGCAGTTGGTTTATGTCGCTTTGCATCAGTGACACTGTGTGTTCTTGATATTCCTCCTTCTTCATGTATTTGTTTGATGGCCTTTCCCTTTTAGAAACGTATAACATTTGTGTCCTGAGGCCAATTTTCACAACACAGAATATTTATTTGATTTTAATACTCTTGCATTGGCATAATTTCCTGATAGTAAATGACTCACATCCACTATGCCTAATAAGTGAGTCATGAATGTAATTTCATGGGTCTCGCCCTCTTGTGTCCTCTCTTTCACAACACTGCAAACAGTGATGACTTTCGAGTAGTGAGACAGATAACAAATGACAGTATTTGTATTCCATTAGCGACAGTATCTAATAAATCTAATTGTGTTTGCGGTTTATTCACGGCTTCGCAATATGCAAAAAATTCTGATGAGTGTCATGTGTATTCTAATGTGCTGATGACTTAATGTATAATAAAAGGGCAGTGTTATCTTACAAGCCTGTGATGTATTTTGAGGATAAATTGATATACTATATGGGTCAATGTCAACAATCTGCAGGGTAGACCGTATTCATCATAGTGCAGACAAACAATCCGCTGTGTGTGATTAAGAAACATGTTTGACCTTAAGGTTGAAACAGACAGACTCACCATTACTGCGCGTTTAAATTACATTAACATTGTCCTTATTGATCCTGAACTCAGAGTCAAAGATGCGACAAGAATTTTGATATACGTACTGGAAACCCACTTTGCCCTTCAGGTCACACTCGTACTGGCAAAATGTAATGTCACTGCAAAAGGTCATTAATGTTGTATTTAATTAGATTCTGTCTCTTTTGCTTTGAGCACTGTTTTTAACAGGACTTTTTTTTAAAGTGACAACTTGATGGCTGAAGTGGTTGGAAATTAATGTCTACAACTTCCACTGCAATAAAAAAAAAAAAAAAAAAACATTATTACATTACAAGAAAGATTCCACTTCTTCACTTTTACACTTAAAGCTGACAAGAGAGCCTCCAAACAGTGACCCAGAAATTATTACAGTATTTTCACATTTACTTGATGGCAAAATAATGAAAGCAATTCATCATACAAGGGAAAGTAGACCTGCTTGCATTATCTGTCTTCTGTGGAAAATGCGTTTCACAGTCACTATTACCATATAGACCAACATTTCACCCACCGATTTGTCAAAGGCTCCTCAGCATGGCTTTTAGTAACAATCTGTATACTGTACCTTCCATTTCAATCACTGGGTTATCATAAGGCCAGGCATGCTCCTCTTGGCTTTCCCTGTTTCCCATTACTCAGAGGCAAGTCATAGCCCAGAAATCAGCGAGTTTAAAGAAGTGAGAGGGAAGGCGACGGCAAATGAAGGTTTAACAGGTCCAGAGCCAGCCTCCAACCGTGACAGCTTTTCTTTTAACAGCAATTACACACCGTCTTTGCTTCGCTCCCATACTGATGGTGTTTAAGCGTGTGTTAAAGAGATTGAGACGGGGAGAGAGAGAGAAATACAAAATCAAAGCTAGTGATAAATTCTGTAAATCAAGTATATAACATATAATATATGCTGTCTGGCGCAAACACCACAGTGGATGCTAATGTTTCTATACCCTTGCAGAGTGCCTTTCTACTCATAGCTGGGTTAAAGGATAATTCCAGTTAATCATTATTCATATTTTCATAGTTATGGCCATCATTTCTATGGGTTAAGAAAACATCATTTGCTCCAATGAAGTCTTATGGGGCAAATGAAAAACAAGCTTTTCATGCGTGTTTACTAAAGCGGGGTCAGTTCTCCTGACTGAAATCTCTTTGCTGCTCAGGTTCCTTGAGAATTCTGTCAAAAAAAGCAGAGCGTTTTCAGCCAAATCCTACTGGATTAATATTTGCCAGAAATGCTTGAATCTCTAAATACAGCTTTCTAGATTGTCAAGGAACTGTAGATGTTCAGAGATTCCAATAACCCTCAACACAAGAAATGATCATCACTGTTGACTTTGAGGTTTAAATGCAGTTCCAAAGGTCAACGATGAAAGTATGATAATAAGACTCAAAACGTAATAAACCGTATTCATCCTTTGTTAATAGAATAAAATAAATAAATATATCTTGTCTTTCTTTACTATGTCTCTTGTGTGCACTTTAACTCTATGCTGCTGTAAGCCAGCAAATTTCCCCGCTGCGGGACTAATAAAGGATTATCTTATTTTATCTTGTCTTAGAAAAGGTTATATTGGAAACTCCCACCCAGCAGCACTCCTGAAGATACACACAATCTTTCTGAGTTCAGTCTGTTGAAATTGCTTTTGGCGAAAAACCAAGATCCTGACAGATCTGGACAGATTTATAGGAGATGAAGTTTTGTGCCCTACCAGTGTCATCCTCTTCCCTCACGCTTCCGCCTGCCTTGAAGCACTTTGAACAAGATGACCATCAGCCCTCTTGATTGCCTGCGTAAATGTGCCGTTCACAATTGACCATTTTTGATCATGGTGTTGGAAATCCTGAGGGTTTAAGTGTGTGTGCTCAGGGAATGAGGCTTACACAGAGACTTGCAGACGGTGCTGGCTAACTGAGCTCTGACAGCTTTTATACTCCCCGGATGATAGAAACTGCAGACAGAGGGCTCACAGACCCGCTTTGGATAAATCACCCCATCCAATCCCACTTGGGCCTCAGCCACTATTATTTACATATTCAAATTAACCGCAGGATTAACTTGAGGTTTGTGTCGTGAACTCACTAAAGCGGATGCATAATGTATCAGTCTTGTGCATGTGCTTTGATTTTTCCCAATTATTAAAATATTTGCAGCATTGCTTTTTTGTCGGCGCCGTATGAGTGAATTGCTTGTATGCACACAACCAATCACACTGTTTAGGCAAAAACAAAGAGAAGGATCTCATAAATACACGAGGATATTCTGATCCTGCTCAACTTTGTCCTATCTCCGTACTAGGGTGCTCTGGTCTAGTATGTCTGTTTCAATTGTCATGGTTGTGTGTGTTGTCGTTGGGTGCATGGCCATCGCTGATGTTAGTCAACCACTACGGCAGACATTTTAACACCTTTGGAGTGAGACAGATTGGCGCTATCTGGGCTCGATACAAGCCTGCTAGGTGATGTGGTGATGTGTGTGTGTGTGTGTGTGTGTGTGTACCAGCTAGGGCGCCATAGGCAGGGTTGAATAACAGTAAACAATGCCTTATCCGTGGGTGGAAAGTGGCCGGCTGTCCCCTCCTAACCTGCTGAGGTATATTAGCCTGAGGGGGAAACACACGCTTCCTTTTAAGTGTGCGACTTGTAGCCGGAGTACATGAAGTGCCTTGAAGTACCAGAGTGTGTGGGCTGTTTATGGTGAAGCAATTAGACTATCTATTTGTGCTTAAAACGTGCACGTGAATGTATTTATTAGCATTAGAACATATTACACACAGCTGTTTTACTGCATTTTTTTTAAAATGAGAAGGGAGTGTGTTTAAATTTCAAATCCATCTTGAGAGTTAAAGTGGCCCTAGAGAGAAACAGAGCTGAAGCTCCGGAGGAAGACTTTTTTGAAATGTGAAACGTTGACCAATCCCAACAGAGCGGGCTAGCTGACCAATCAGAGCAGACTTTGCTTTCTGGAGGGAGGAGCAAGCGCTACAATGGAGCATTTCAGAGAGACTATTAACGCATGTAAACATGTTGTAACTGTAACTTGAGATAAAAATATTTACCCGGAAAATAGCATAATAGGGGCTGTTTAAGAGTTATTGGCCACTGTAATAATAGACATTATGTAGCCTACATAATGAACAGTTAAAGAAATATGGTATTTGCTTTCTTACTAAGAGCTAGATAGAATATTTGTACACTGAATTTAAACATCCCCTTTTACAGAATTGATATTACTTACACTATTGTTGTATACTGTGGTAAACATATTTTTACTCACTCATTTTCTATTTATTTTTTTAATATTCATTGTATATTGTAGGCCAATTCACACATTTCTGCATAATTATTTAAATTTTTCTTATAACTCTTAAATATATATATATATATATATATATATATATTATATATATATATATATATATATTAATTAATTTCTTATATATAATTTTCTTATTCTGAAATGGAACAACAAGCCAAATTCACCCCAAGCATTTCTGACTCTGATCAAGCTGAAGCCAGCAGGTGATTAGCTTAGCTTAGCATTACCAGCACCCCTTAAGCCAGAACAAAATAACAAAAAGTAAAAGGGACAAGTTTTGCTGAATAACGTGTTCTGGTTGATGGATTCTGTAAGATAAGATACTTCTCTGCTGCCTTTAAGTTCATATCTATCAGTGTATAACTACTGTGTCAGAAATGGGAGACAAAACCCAGTTCCTTTTGAACCAAAATTGCATTAAGCTAATATGAGGCTTGAGCAGTTTGAGTAAGCCAGGTGGAGTTACAGTACTTTGAATGCAACATTTCTTCTTTGTGTTTCTATGGACAGTTTTTCTGTCCTGTGATGCATTAACGGGTTACTTCCTGTCACTCCCATGTAGCTTTGGTTACTGGACAAAACACTGGCAATAAAACCTACATGTGTCTGCTGGAGAAAAGCTAGTTTGCTAAGGTTATTAAAGATTCATATTAGCTTTGCCTGAACTTTTGAATAAAGTATTTTAGCACTTGAATTCATGCTGAAATCACTTTTTGACTCTTGATTTTATGTGATCCATATTTATTCAGTTCTACTCTATTTCATTTTTTTTTTTTAACCTTTGAGGTAGTCTGTTACTTATTTCCACATGCCTCCAAAGGCTGTATCTCTTAAAACCCTCACTTGAGTTCACACTGCAGGGGTAATAAAACCGTAATAAGTCAATGCTTCTCCTGCGGTGGTGGGACCCCTCATAAAATGCTCTGAGCACCGTGGAAAGTCCGAGCACACAGCCTTTGGATGGAAGGGAAACTGGCTGCCAACCCGGCGTTTAACGAGGCTCCGTGGTCCCTTAACTTTAAGCACTTTGGTTTTTGCCTGTGTCGCTTTAAGCACCATGTGTCAAAGAATTACAACACTGGTGAATATCCATATTACTGCATAGTAGATTTTCAAATATGTGGCTCAAAGGTTATGGATGCTTGTATTTTAGCCACATGGGACCAGAGATTCTTGTAGGTTGACTGAAACAGTTTAGTGAACCTTTCCAACGCAGAAATATATATAGTGGTGATAAATGCTACACCCTAATGTATAATTATGTGCTTCAATCAGCCGTATTGTGATAGAATTTGGTTGATAACGGGGTCTAAGAGGCTAATGACCTTTTAGGTTACGCTCAACAGGAGGTGTGATTAAAGTTAACAATGTCCTTCCATTTGATTTTACATCAAAATTGTTTTCAATCCTTGAAAAACTCACTTCATGGACTCCTTGTAACACTTGAAAAAAGATCATAAAAAGCTGTGCTCCTTGTTTCGTGTAAATGTACACTGAATGTTAACACTAATGCGTTCCATGTGTAAAACCTCCTCCTAGTGAAACATATGTGGATGAACCAGACTTTGAGCAATGTCAGAGGAAGAAACGTATTAATTTGTTCAACCCCCCAAAACACTGCCAAAATACAAGCAAACAAAGAAAATGAAGTGCTCTGCCTTCCTCAGATCTAGAAAATTGCATTGTTTGAGTAATTATTCTGACATTGTGAATAATTGTATTTGTACAGAGGAGTGATGGAATATCTGGCAGAAATTAAGTTACGCAGAAACACGGTAAAGCTTTTTGAGGGTAAACAAAGTAGTGGCAGAAATAAATAGTTGTTTCATGGAAAGCCTCTCCACTGCCACAGCATGTACTCTATCAAGGGCCCTGATAATTAATAATTTGCCCCACAAATCGCATTAGTTTATAATTAGGGAACAAGGACTATTAGCGAGACACGACTATGACGGTTATGGCTAAGACGTATCATGAGCCCTGAGAAGACTGACAAACAAGAAAAGATGTACTCAGGGGGGCGATATCAACGCCACACCATCAGGTTGTGTTTGGCTTTCTCCTCTGACAGATACACTCTGGTTTCTTTCAGGGTTTCTTTTCAGACGACATTACTCAGTTGTTAAGCGGGGTCAGAAGCTGCATTATGGCAAAATGTGCACCAGCCATCAGCACACACTGATGAATCCTTCATCCCTCCAAGGTTAGAAAACTATGCACACATTTCTCTCCTTTTTCATGTCTGCAACTCTACAGTTCATGGCCACCACAACGCCTCATGTCTCTCATCCCCCTACTTTGGATAAAAAATATGATACTAAGATGTATATGCCAGTAAATATAGTCACACATGTGGATCTGTGATCTGCTTAGGGGCATTGCTTTGGCACTTATGTTCTTAATATCAAAGGGTTTAAATCAAGAGGGCCTTGATAAGTATTGCATGGAGAGCATTGTTTTCCAATAATACATCGAAGGGTTTGAGAACACAAGGCTCATTTTAAAAATGATAATTTATTAGTGTTGCATTTTAATCCTGAAGGAGGAGTTATTTTATTAAGTAATCTTTACTCCTCACTGTGTAGACTTCTGGGGGATTCCTATTTCCTGAAGCTGCAAACACCATCGAGAGCAATTTGAATATCCAATAAAAACCTTGATTGTTCTGGGCTTTTATGAATACATTCATTTGCACTTTAAAATGTGCAATAGTGCTGTGAGCACATTACGTTTAAAACACAGCACAGACGACATGTTGGTGTCTGAAATTAATCAGTTAATATTTCTGGGGATGTACTGATCATGAACTGTTGAATGTAAAAACAGTTTTTTTTTTTCCTCCTGTGAAGTTTCTCTTGTATATTACTTACCGTCCTTCCTTTCATGCAGGGCTCTGCAAAAGTTGCAATTTTCAATGCCTGGATGCAGCCACTGCTGTTAAATCCCATCACGGCTCAAGAGTCCTATCTCTCATGAGCAGACAGACGATGCTGCAGATTAGTCCCTGAGAGAGGAGAGATTCTGATGGTTTGATTTATTTTCTTTAAGACAGCCGCACTGAACACAGTAGGGGTTCCTTCCTCTCACATTACGCTCGAAATACTATAGCTGGCTCACACATGCATGCCAATGCATCCTCACATTCATACACACACACACACACATTTTGATCCAGGTCTTATGACACATTTATTCCTTCCTGAGACTCCAAACAACCTCAGAAACAGGCAAGAACGACACCTGAAAAAGACATTTTATGGTCAACTCATCTGGAAAAATTTACATTTCTTGGATACAGCTGATATTTTCAAGTGTCTGTCGGACGGTTGGTCACTTCATCACTTTTGTCTCAAATATCTTCATGGATTGCTATGAAATATGTTACAGACATTCATAGCCCCCATAAATGAAGCCTACTGACTTCCTATAGGGTTTGACTTGATTTGTGTTTTTTTAAATCTACACTAACAACTATTTGACTTTTGTTAGCGAAGTGTCAAATCCTGGCTTCATTCTTTCATATTAATATTATTAGGATGTCAGATTCAATACATTTGTCAATTGTCCTCTTAATGTTTTCTTTGCACATTTTCATAAAAGGAAAGGTCAGAATGAGAAAAAGTAAATAGAAATAAAATACATGTGCAGGTGAGGTATAGAAACCCACTACAGGCTTATCTAAAAAAATAAAACTCACCTGAAAGAGAAAATATATATTAATAAAAACAACGATGTAAAATATAACTTCAATTAACATGCATATCTTTTACATGCCTTATCACGTCATATTTTCTGCAATTTTAGGCTGCTTTAGATTACAGCTTGACAATCTTGATAAAAAAGATGAGATACTACATTGGAGGTTTTTTTTGAAGCAATATCATCTTTGGCTCCCATTCTTTAGGTGCACACATAATGCAGTTTAACATAAACAATTAAAGTTGCCAGGCTGTGGATAATCTAATATAAATCAGCTACTCAGGGTTTATACAGATGTTTTTGTGGCGGGGGCC
The DNA here is from genome assembly GCF_027596085.1 of Anoplopoma fimbria. NCBI lineage: Eukaryota > Metazoa > Chordata > Actinopteri > Perciformes > Anoplopomatidae > Anoplopoma > Anoplopoma fimbria. The sequence goes on along the minus strand of NC_072458.1, from coordinate 2,790,559 downwards.
TTAGGGGGAGAATGAAGGGGAAGTGACATCACCACCTGGGGAATTACTCCCCAGGAAATATGGACTAATATAATATCAAAAAACCTTAGATATTGTATTGAAAATTGATGAGGCACACAGATTTGTCACTGATTTAAGACAAATTGTTCAGTAAAATAAACCAACGGTTTTATTTTAGGAATCAAAAGTAACCCTAAAACTGTTGGGTTGGTAAGAATATTAATGGACAAATAAAAAAATACTACAACCAATAATGGACTAAATAGTTTTTTATTGTAATCTTAGCTAAAAAGACCTTAGTAAAAACTCTAAAACCTGTTGGACTCTGAAACTATTGGGGTGCTCCCAGTAACTCACTTCACAACACAAATGGTGCAGTGTACAATCGTATCCTAGTTCTTGTACATGCACGCATAAGGTGTAGGGGAATCAGCACGGGTGCCTAGCCTCCCAACAATGAAACCCTTCTTCACCTAAAGAAAAGGGAACTCACAATAATCAAATTAAACAGACACAGCTGGGTTAACCATGCAAATCCAACAAAACCGCAATGAGCAATAGAACAATGACTAAACATTGGCAAAGCAGCTGCAGGTGTGCCCACAAAGGAAAAATTAACAGGACTCGCGATACTGCAAAATAATACAAATCAATATTGTGACTATACTCACCATGGAGTACTAACATATGGAATCATGTAGAGTTGTTCAACAATATTTACAGCCAACATGTCAGACCAGAGCTAGAAGAGCAGGCTCTCAAGGGTGCATTTCAAATACATACCTGTAACACCAAACACTACTAGCCACCAGAGGCAGAGAACAGGGACCAAGAGAACGAGGCTCTGCCAACAGGGGCCTTTATATAGTCTGGCCCTGATTAGGGAATTGGTCCGAGGAGGAGCCAGTTTAAGGGCTATGTTCACAAACGCTACACCCTATGCTGCATTCACTGGAACAAGGGGAGCATTCTCCACCACATTTTCATTATGGATGGAGATACATAATATATCTAACTTTGTTTATACATTTTTTTTACACTTGCCAAACGTACATTAAACTTATCTTAATGTTCTGTTAATTCATGTGCATATATCTCTTATTGCTATCAACTATTGATACTGTAGTTTCCTACTGAGACTCAGTGTCCTCTGTATCTATGTCTCGCTGGTCTAACACCAGAATCTGTTCACTGCTCCAGGAATTTTTTGATCATTGACTGTGACTGTGAGCTGTGTTTGTGTGTGTGTGTGTGTGTGTGTGTGTGTGTGTGTGTGTGTGTGTGTGTGTGTGTGTGTGTGTGTGTGTGTGTGTGTGTGTGTGTGTGTGTGTGTGTGTGTGTGTGTGTGTGTGAGTCACCAAGTAGGAAACCAGATGAGCTCTAACCACACCTAAACGAAAGAACTGTGCAACAGAGGCTTTGTGCGTAACCAAAATGTTTCCTTTCTCCATTGTCCTTGTGCGTTCTGCATAATGAATTGCTGTCAGCTGAAAACACTCCCAAGCCGTAGGTGAAAGAGTGGAACACTACACAATGTGTACACTGGAGCTGGAATGAATGGACGTGAATGGCCGTATTGGTGAGAAGGGAAGGAAACATGAGCGTTTACCTCACTAGAGGTCACGGTCAGAAACCTGAAAAGTGGTGGTTATATTCATTATTCATTCATCTTTCACGGCCGATTCCTGAGAACACATGACACATTCTTGGATTCGTCCTGTGCCCTGTGAGATTGTCGCTGTCAGGGAACTTTCTCAAATGCCTGAAATAACCAGCCGCTGACATTTTCCTGAAGTTTCCCAGGAAAAACATGCTCCCATGATGGAGGCTGTAAAATGCAGTTTACTCCCTCTAACTTCTCTGCTTTACTATTCTTTTGAATCTGCTGAGGAAAAAGCCCATACCAGGAGGATTTATGGCAATTATGGAGATTTCACCCTCATTGTATCTTCGTTATTGCATAACTCCTCCATCTCTGGCTTCATATGCAATACAGTTTGCATCCAATTTCAGACTTTGCATTGAATATTTTTCATTTAAAGATTCCTTTTGATGGATTTGGTGTTATGCTGTTGGCAGGAGACAATATTTATCAGAAGAATAACAAAACGGCTCCGTACACATCTAACTTCATCATCATACTATTATAATCTCATGGACTCAGAAGGGCTGTGAATATGCACGAGGACAGTACGTCTCCTTCTCTTGGCTGTACCATTAGCATTCAGCAGAGCCTGAAATTGCTGCCTATAGAAAAGCTGAAAAATAGTGTGATAACAACCTTCATTTGTCATAGGGAAAAAGCGACCATCCATCTTTGAAAAAGTGTATCAGTTGATGCTGTTTGGTCCACACATCTGGTGCTGGTAAGTGATTTGAGTCGAACCTCTAGAATTAAAAGGGACTGTATGACATTGCCAAGACCGGGGGATAATAAAGATCCAAATGGAGTAAGAACTCTTTTGTTTTCCCTGCACACTCATTATACAAAATCTTTCAACCCTGAAACATTGACAAGAATAATGTTGGCGAGGAAAACGCTGTCACAGATAATGTTTCAGAAATGCTTGAAAACTAAGTTTCTGTCGTGGTGGTTTTTTCTACTCTTTTAGAGTCCATAATCTCATTAAATAATTTCAAAACTACAGAATGAAAAGTACCTTTTATCATCAAATAAGTGGTGCAACTTTCATCTTTTAACTCTGCAAACACATGTTGCATCTTGTGTCTCTGATTGCTATTTGCTCGGAAAATAAAGAGTAACACCAAAGAGTCTTTTATGTCTGTATTGTTGTGCTAAATAGTCTTTTTTTAAAAACACACTAATCAATTTGGCTTTTTACAAAATGCATTTTTTTTTATCAGCTTTGAGATGTTGCCGGCCCGAGCTGAGGGGAGAAGGAGACTAACACGAGCTGAAAGAAATGACAGGTACATAACAAAAATAGCTGTCAGAGTATTTCACAGTGCAAAAATCTATCATAGACACAGTGTCTGCTCGTATTTACATGGCATGAACATACAAAATATACAGAATCTGTCTTCCCCAAACCCAAAAGATTAATTGTACAGTGTGACAAATCACCGTGATAAAGATGAAATTCATACAAAATAAATAAGATACTTTAAAATGAGGGAAAGGGAAACCAAACTCTTCTATCATCGTACGATGATGTCAGTCTCTCGTATTGATTGTCTCTCTCCGTTTCTTCCCTATACCTGGCTCGCAGCAAAAATATAATTGAAATATAATATTGCAATAGGTCCACATGTCTGTTTTCATTCAAGAAGACATTAAGGAGATTGTTAAATGAAGCACCAAAATAAGAATTGACTGCTTTCGCCTTGTGGGTCTAATGTATTTCCTGTTGGCTAAATCGCAACTTTACATCTTGTGACGAGCTGCATCATTGACTTTTTTAATTGGATTGATATGATTGGATTTGATAATCTAATTAGACCAATTCAATGTTATTAGCTTGCAGTGGTGAGTGTTCACCTGCATTGTATATTTAATAGTGATTTATTTTTTTTATTTTTGGTATGGCGCTATTTGTCTGGTTATATTGTCATAGCAGAAAGCACAAAGTATCTTTAATTATGTTTGATTATATATTAATGTTGATTAATAAGCCAAATATTACAATATGAAGTTACTTAAATACTGTTAAGATCAACTTCAGAGTCTTTGTTCTGACTAAATGTGAAAAATTGTATCAGCTTCACTTTTCACTTTAGGTCCATGGAAAAAACACATTTCAATCCGTACTTCATAATAACCCTCTAATGTCGCAAACAAATCTTGTTATTCCAGTTGACAATGCAAATGAAAATAAAAATATTAATAATGATAATAATGATGACCAGACATTGAACAGATAATAACACAGTAGCACCCATGTAGATATAGAATGTAGTGAGTCTGTGAACAGAACAAAAACATGTCATCTCAGATTAGTTTTAAAATGATTCTAAGAAGTGGTGATATTTGTATTTATATCTTTGTTTTTGTCAACAAATCCCATGAAAAGAATAAACCAACAATGAAGTATTGTATTGTCTATGCACTGTAGTCTATTTCTGAGTCAATCTTACATAAACATGTCTGTTGTGAACTGCATATATTATTTTGGTCTTTCTGTTTTTGCTGTGAACATCCAAGTTTTTGTTCATTACTATTTTTGTAAATAAAAGCATCTCAAACTATTTTTGCAACTCAAGCCATCTTGTTATTTCTTCTTTATTAGTTGACCCTGGGTTCTTTCTAATATATTGTCCTGCTGCTGTAAATACTCACTAGAGCACATAATATGTATTAATGAAAAAGTATTCTCCGACAAACACACTCTTTAATCCTGTTTGAGTAGCATTTGCTAGAAACTACAGTGCACAGCTCTTATAGAAAATTTCTTGGCTTTAAAAAAAAACAACTAAACTGTATTTTACAAATTATCCCCAGCCATACCCGCCTTCTCTATGTCTTTAAGTACGTAAACAGGGAGTGGCAACAAACTAATCAGCTAGAGGCTTTATCGGCTGTACGCTTAGGGATCATTCTTCTTTTTTTTTACCTGGCTTAATTTAATTGACTTTTATTAGATGTGCAGTTAAAAAGCTCATTGGGCTTCTAAGTAACTTTTATAGATATATGCAAGACACTAAATTCAGTTTTAACAAAACTGGTGATTTAAAAAAATTGTGTCAACTGATACAAGACAAACTGTGTGGTCTTTTGTTTGTATTCACACTTAGATGCACTATGGCCATCAACTCTTAACTTTTATCCTCCAAAATACTATGGCACAGTAGTGACAAAGCAACAATAAAATGACAGTAGAGTACTATGAACGTATTTAGGAAAAAGAGTAGATTATTCATGTTTGCTGTCTGTGCAAAATTGTGAGCAAGATGTGACCATGCTGACTCTGTGTTTACAGTATGAATGTTATCTTTTGTCATTTCATGTTCAGCCTTTAACTTTGCCCTGGATGCTTATTCCTAAAAATGCTACCATATTCATGAATAAATATGCATGAACGACAGAATATATAAAAAAGAGAACAAGGGGATAGATTAAAGGCATCATGAGCATGACAAAGGATGATCGTGAGTAAAATCAGTGCAGCTTCCACACTGCAGATAAACTGCCTGTCTGTCAGAGCCATTGGCACAGCTGATGGCATACTTAAGTCATATGCAGTGAAACAACTCTTGTGGCTGTTCAACCTCAAAATAAAGATTTTTATTTATATATTTGTTATTTATGTGCATTTAGCTTCTTTTTGCTTCTTAGCCCTGTGATAATCGGCATCGGCACAATTACAGCAACTGCAAAAAACAACAAAGCAGTTGGTAGTGCAGCATCACAGGACACACACTTAGCACATACTTAGTAATTGGCAAGAATAGAATATTAATAGAAACAAAAATAAAATCCTTTTTAAAACATTTGAACACAAACATTTTTCAAATTAAACATACATTATGTACACAATTCCAGAGCTTTAAGCACAGAGGGTTTTCGAAATTTGACCTCTTTCATGGCACATATGATCAGGTTTGTGTGTGTGTGTGTGTGTGTGTGTGTGTGTGTGTGTGTGTGTGTGTGTGTGTGTGTGTGTGTGTGTGTGTGTGTGTGTCTTTAGCTTCAGGGTACCACATCTGTCTCAGCTGGACATGGTACGCCCCTTCATAGCCCTGACCAACATACAATACCCTTTGGTATAGGTGAGGTTAGGAAGGATTGTTTCTTCTACTTCACCTTCAAAATCATCATCCTGACCCCATCAAAAACATTATTCACCTCTACCGCATGTCAATCAGAACAAAAAACATTCTCACCGCCACCTCCATCACAGTTATTTCCGTCTCCACACCAGCACAAGCCTCCGTCACACTGTGAGCATGCTCACAACAGTTTTAGCAGCTTTGGGAAGTGACATATGTCAGAAGCAGCTCTTGCCTCGTACCACAAGTTCTTGACATCAAAATTCTTGGAAAACAGCCGCAACAGCAAAGTAGAGTAAAATGAAATGTCAGCCTTGAAGCTAATCCGTCTCCGTCCCAATGAGCTCTTTCTGTCGAGACCTGTATCATCGTCCTGGGCTGAGCAAACCGGCAACAGTCTCTGAGGTTTAATCACTGAGATATGGCGGGCAAACTGGATTTTCCTTTCTAACTGTACATGTCCGTTGCTCAGTTTCTCTTCATCAGCTGCTCCCACCGCCGCACTCTTGTGGCTTGGCGGCTCAAGCGTACGTCTCTCCTGATTTTAGTGCCACCAGTTCAGGGTCCTCAGCGTGGCGCCCGTTCAAGTGTTCGCTGTTACAGTCATGGTGGTACATGAAGGCGGGCTCCTCGGTGATGGAGGTGGCTGTGTAGGACGTGGAGCGCATTGAGCAGTGGTCCTTTCGTCTCTGACCCCACTGGGTTTTGTACTGCATCCACTGTCTCTTTAGAGCTGCCTGCACCTGAGCGACACACACACACACACACACACACACACACACACACACACACACACACACACACACACACACACACACACACACACACACACACACACAGGAAAAAGAGGTGATGAAAATGTTCTTGGCAGTTTTATCACTCTCATATCACTGTGAAGCCTTTTGTATACTCCATAAGACCACATCTCAGTGCTGTCCCCTTGAGCTATGTCTCGTGTATACAATACAGACATGTCTCAGAACTTCTTTGTTTTGCTTATCTGATCTACTTGGAGCACAAAATGATTCCACCAGACGAATTTTCATGCAAATAAAAACCCAGTTACAGTGCAATGTGCATAACTCGGAAACTATGTAAACACCATCTTGTGACGATGTTAATCCAACCGACGGTGATCTTAACTGATGCAAGCCTAATGGCTGCAGCATATGTGGATCACTCAGATTTTATCACATTAACAGACGCCAGTTAGGAAATGTAAACACCAAAGTCACATTTCTTGGAATGTGGCCAAGTTGTGCACATGGTCAGATCACCATGTTATAAAAGTGAAGTCAATGCAATTTATATTTAGGTATATATTCATTATTTAATCATGTTACTACATATAAATTCTCCCTCACAGTACATCTGTCATTTACAACTGTTCATGGGGTGTACGAGGAACCTTCTGCTCGCCATTAAAAGGCATCCAGACAAATATATTTAATCTGCTGCATTCAAATGGACCAATCGAATGTGACATTCCTGCCTATGCTTGCATGATTTTTTTAAATTAAGAAATTTATGTAAGACAAACTCTACTTCTTAAGAGTCCATAATACGAGACTGGGAGCATTTAGATTGCCTCTAAACGACTTGCAACATTATGACAAACTGAGCTGGCGGTCTGCAGCTAACGGTGCTAACAGCACTAACGGTGCTAACAGCACTAACGGTGCAAACAACGACAAGGGGGAACCGAAGGGTGGGCGCTAAGCTTTCTAACGACGCTTTCTATTGGGATGATGTTATTAGCTGTGACCGCTGTATGAGAGAGGTGTAGAGTAGCCTGTAAGCTAACCAGTGGGGCAGGCTAACATGCGCTAAAGGCATGTGCCTCCGGTACAGCTATATAACTATATCTCTACATAGCTAATAGTTGTTTGCTGCTTTATTAATGCACTGAATGTTTAATAGAGCACCTTTAATTCCCCGGTAAGATGGTTAACATTTCAGAAGTTTTGTAAAATTTTGAATGACAACAACAATCTTGTCAGAGAAGCCTAAATGCCTGCTCATGAAATAAAGAAATGGCAAAATTACCATATTATAATTTATCACACCTGTCCTTCTTTCCTTAAGTCAATGATACATTGACTACATCTCTGAACGGAATTCTTTCATGGTTTTCAGACAGAAACTGGCATTAACCAGCATCTTTTTATGTTCTTAACCTGCAGCTGAGTTGTAATTACTTTATTTGGTAATATGCACCACTAAAGCACACTAAAAAACTGAAAACGAAATGCCATAAGGTGACTCCCCGGGCGCTTCATTGCAGCCCACTGCTCCTCCGGGATGGGTTAAATGCAGAGAAATAATTTCCCCATTGTGGGACTAATAAAGGCTTAATTAATTCCTGCATTTTTACCAAATCTTTTTTTCCTGTTTTTCAGTTTATAGTTTGCTTTTAAGGAGTATATAATAAAGAACAAAAATGACAAAATTATGTCAAACTGACATACAGAACGCCTGGGACAAGAGAGTATTGTAGCAAAGAAATACTGGTTGATTCCTGGAAGTTATGGGTTGGGGTAATGTTTGTCTGTGTGTGTTGGGGTGTTGCTCCAGCGAACCCTATGGGTCAGTCCGGCCTTGCCTAGAAGCTAGTATTATTGTGAGATGGATGTGGGGCTTTAGGAAAAATGTCTTATTTGTTTTGTCAATTAAGTGTTATAAAATGGAAAAGTGCAGCACATTTGAGAAGCTGGAACCAGTGAATGTTTGACATTCCTTGATCAATGATTGATTACAAAAGAATGTTGTTGACTCTCGGTTGAACAACTAATCAATTCAACAGAATGTGCTTATTGGCTGATTGATTATAGAACTGTGTATGAACTTCCCAAGAAGAAAAAAACACAGCTTCAATTCTCCAGCAATGCAATGTTCATCATTTTATTCTGTTACACCCAAATACTACTGTAATTACTGCTGGTATATTAATGATCTAATGATGTGAATAATGACAGTAATTGTTATGATGAGACAAAAGAGCAGTCTGGGCTTACAGCTCGCATGAAGAACGTTTTGCTTGATGTCACAAAAACAGCGTGGAAGCTGTTTGTCTCACTGACCTGACATCACAATGGGGCCATTGGGGAAACAAGGCAGGTCTGTGCAGTTTGGCCTTTACATCAAACAACAGAATTGAAACCTGCCCCAGAAACCCGTGTCCTGATTAAGGGAGCTAAATTGGTCATTATGTGGCTGAAGCGAACCCTCTCATTCCCTTGTGGTAGTTTGTGTTAATTGACCCCATGTCACCCTGAAAGTGGACTCGTCATTTAAACACATGCTCTACACGTTGATTGTACTCCATACATTGTTTGCATTGTTTACGCATAAGCTGGGGCATCTGAGTTAATGCCTGACCTATTTTCTAAGCTGAACTCCGCTGCTTGTTCCTCCGTTCCAGACACCTCATGCCGAGTATTTAAATCTGCTGCTCTGTCAGTTTATGCATCTCTGCCTTGTCTCTGCCCATCCAAACAACCTCATTGTTTTTTTGGCTGACGGAGAATTTCACTTGTTATTTTAACGCATATTAGTTTTAAACACAGAAAAGTTGTCCGATCTGTCTGTAGAAATTCACACCACCTGCTTAAAATTTTTGAATTTCACCTCAGTATTGTTGGTGCTTTACTTTGCCCAGACCTTAAGTTTGAAAGCATCCGTCACACAATTAGTCTACGTAGCTGCAAGGTCTACACAACACCATTAACCTTAGGTCTGGGCTTTAATGGAAATCTAGCTCCTTCGTTTGTGTTTGATCCAAGTTAAGGATGCTCGCTGTCAGACAGCTGCTGACAGACTTAGAAAAGGCTGACAGGATGACTTGAAAGGAGAGTCAATTTCCAGCTGGGCTTGGAAACCACACAGTCATTTATAACATGTCTAACTCTTCACCTGACATGACCCTTCAGCTTTTGCTGCTGCAGCACTAGATCAGGAGAGACGAGCAGCTCAATGCTTTATAACCTGTTACAATTGGACTGATGGTAGATGTAACCTCTCTGTGAAGTTACAACTGTTTTACTTGAGCATTCAATGCCAAAACCCAACTTTGAGTCAGTGTTTGGGTCACTTCTTGATATGCCATCAGGCACAGATGTAAGATGCCAGAGATCTGACCTGGAAAAAACAAAATCTAAAAATGTTTGGAGTGATGGAGGCTGATGTCTCAAACTTAATGTCAGAAGCAATGAGCAGTTTTATTGCTCCATGGCTGAACATCTTCCAGAGTAACATGTGCAGGTTGACCTTCATAAAAGGGTAATTGCTCCATCAAAGCTACAGCATTATTTCGTCATACATGGCACCAAAACTGAACTTTTCCAGAATAAAGGAATAGTTCAACATTTTGATAATTATAAATGTATTCGCAATATTGCTGAGACAAACATGAGATGATTTATACCACTAATATCCGTCTTCTAAATATAAAGCTGGAGCCTGGAGATGGTTTTCTTAGTTTAGCATGAAGACTGGAGGAAACAAGGGGATAAACAGCGAGTCTGGTCTACACAACATTGTGTTGCAGCAGCAAACTGTAAATAAGCAAAACTGCTAATACACATAAATACAGGGCTTACCTCTCCGTTGAAAAAGCAGAATATTGTTGCCACCAGTAATCCCTTAAAAGCAAAACAAGAAGACAAAATTAACATTTTCTTTTTCAAAAGCAGGAATTTAATAGCAGTTAGTTAAGTCAGCAATGTCATAATCCAAAGTCAAATTGAACTTCACAAATCAGTACACAGAGTATCTGGTGGAGCAATGAAATCCCTAACGTAAGTAAATGAACTGATTGCCTACCTGGGAATTTTCAAAGACTGCCTTCCTGTTGTTTAATTAAGTGCCTTACTGGTAGTAAAATAAAGTAAATGGAGCATCTAACTGGTTGTTTAAAATTTTATTCAGCAGTGACTCACCTCAATTAATTGCAACAACAATGAAGCATGAAACAAGGCTTTCATTGGGGGAAACCTTAAAGTGTCTAACGTCTAAATCTCAAGCCTGAAACAACCCGTGGGCGGCGTTCTGCTTGCATCCTGATACTAATGTTTTTTTCCTTTATCGTCGATTGAGTTGTTACCAGATGTGTAAAATACCTCAACCCACAAGGGCAGTGAAGCAGCAATTTTTGCTCTTCTTTTTTTTCTTGTTTGAACCCAGCTTCTACCTCGTACATTAACAGAAATTCTGATTAATGCAGCGCCTTGCTGTCAGCTCAGTACCTACGTGGTAGTGCATGAGTATGTGCATGATGCACTCGTAGACCTCGCCGGCTATTCGGTTCTCTGGCCTCCAGGGAATAATGACAAACTGTATTCCCAGCAGGGGCACCAGGATCAAGGTGGCTCTCACTGCCTTCATGTACATATTGGACTCTGCCCGGTGTGTGTCTCTCAACTTGGTCACCAACACTCTTATAATATTGAGTAAGAAGAAGAGGTTCACCTGCAGAAAGTAAAATAAACATTTATTAAACAAGTAACGACAAACGTATGGCCATTTTTTCTAATATGTTATGTTTTAAGAATTGAAATTACTACAAAATGAACAACAATATTGTATTTTCACTCTGAAATCATTGTATTTCTCTGGATAAGCAGACTCACAAGAAGCGCTGCCACAATGGGACCATGGACGGCGTAGAGCAGATGGGTTTCCACACTCATCCAACAGCTACAGAAGGAAAAACATATCAGTCAGTGCTGTCTGCGGCCCAAAATACACACGCACGCACACATACAAAAACATGCACGTGTAGGGATCTGCACGCTCTCGCTCTCTGCCACACACAGACGAGCACGTATGTAAACATCTACTGTTTATTTGCAGAAGTTTCTGGGACATTACTCACTTGTCATCAAAATACTTTTTCCTTGCCACGGCGTGGATGGATGCAGGCACTAGAGGAAAGCCTTGGACGGGAAAAAGATGGTGGCCATGTGAGGTCTTGAGTGATTTTAGGGAAATTCATTTGTCATTTATGCAACAGTAAAAAGTGTGGTTAGTCAGTTGTTTTTCTGGTCTTAGACTTCCTCATCAGATACATTATCCCTTCAAGAATACTAGAAATAATTATTGGAAAGGCAGAAAGACAGTGGATTGACTTTCCTATTGCAATTGTATTGCTCAAACCTGTAAATCAACACCACATGGTACATTTCCTCTAACAGTCCAGTAAAATTCAACATAATGTCTATAAAAATACAGAGTTTGGTTTCAGACTATTTTTTTACTTGTCGTCTGGATATAAACACATGAATCCATGTGGTCCATTTTCAGACACCATCGAGGCTCTGCAACATATCGGCCACAGATGGACCTAAGTTGCCTCCACACACACACACACACACACACACACACACACACACACACACACACACACACACACACACACACACACACACACACACACACACACAACAGCACACAGCAAACACAGCAAACACAGGCCTCAAGGTTTTCCTCCCATTTTTTTTAATGATGACAATCCATTAAGCACCATCGCCTACTTGTTTGACAGACTGCACCCATTATTCCTGCTTTGAACAAGGTGAAAAACATGAGAGCACCAAGCGACAGGAGGGCCAATAAAGCTGTCAGCATGTTCAGGTTGAAATACTGAACGAGGATCGGGTTGATCCGTGTAAATTCTGGCTTCTAGATTGTGTTCTGTCTTGTTGAATTGTTTTCAGCATGTCTTTAAGCTGTGGCTGAGTCCAGTGAAGACATAAATATATATATTTTTAAAGACACACTATAGAAAACAATAAAATAAAATAAAATAAAAACAACGCAAATCTATTTTAATCAAATGCAGACGGACTCACCCCAGCCCAGGAGGTAGTACCAGTGCAGGTGCTGTTCCTCTGCAAACACAGCCACCACGATGAGCGTGTGCAGGTAGATGCCTTCACACAGCATCCAGAAATAATTGCAGCCCAGCATGTACATGTGGAAGAATTGCAACACCTTACAGCCAACCTGCAGAGAGAGCCAACACAGTAATGTTTGTTAATTGTTTTGTCTATATAAAAAGCGACCAATTAGGTTAATTTAATTTATTTAAACACTCCTGACATCATTTCAGCAGGACACAAAGAAGGACCACCGCGTTCAAAATCATGCCTGAAAGTGTTAAAACCAAATCAAACATCCATCTACACAGTTATGTGTAATGCAACAAATTGTTACTCCAATGTTTCTCTTGAGTCCATGGTAATTATTCAGAAAGCCCAATATATTGTGAAGCAAAAAATCATACTGTAAAGTATTGCAAAAAAAAAAGATACCATGAATCACAACATTTTGTTAAATGAGCTTCAAATTGCCAAAGTTGTCCCACAAGGATCAATATTAGCCCCGTTGATATTTATTTACACTCAAATAATATTAGATTTCCAACTGAATGTTGTAATGTCCTCATCCTTCATTACTCACGATGGCTATCACACCATTGGATGGTCATCATTGACATAAAAATGCATCAGCATACCTGTGTTTTCTTCTGCAAAACTTTGCTATCTAAATGGCTGAAATTAAAATGTTTTGGTAAGTGTGACGTTAAGAAGCATAACACCAAATCACAGGATAGATTTAAATTGAAAGCTCCTTATGGCAACTCAACTGGGGAAAACTGGTTTCATGTAATATGCTCCTCACTACTGAAATGTACTGCAAAACTAATTCAAGATAGAGACACAAAGTTATGCTTTTGATGTTTTTAAAGATTTTAATTAGTAGTATTATTTTTGTGTGTGTGACTAAATAATCCTCATATAACCTTGAATATTTATTTTCAGGTCTCCATTGCAAAAAAGATCTTCATTACTTCCTGAATAAATACTTACTAAGAACTTAACTAATTATTTTTCTTCTGAAAAAAAACCAACTACTGAATTGTTTTCCTGAAACACTTTATTTGTAAAAATGTTTTGTACCAAAGATTAAAAAAAAAAAATATATATATATATATATTCACATCAGGATTTCTGGTTTGTAGTCCTGTGTAAAAAGAGCATGCATGCGGCCACAGTAGTATAAGTCAAAGGCGCTGGCATTGCTCTTAACTGCTGCTCTTGGGAGTCTTCTTAGCTCAAAACACACAACATTCATTCACTTCTAAACTTTTAGCCATATGTCTCTCCCTCAGTTCTCTACGTTTCCCTTTCCCACTTGAAGAATCTCCACTCTAACAGACATGTACTCATATCTGCATGCAAGAGTTAGGTCAATCACATTTTACTTATTATCTCTGCCAGACATAGCCTGAGGAGATTATGTGTATGGTTGTGTGCATGCGTGTGCTTCTGTCTGTCTATCCTCTGCTAAGTTTGCAAATTGCTGGACCCATCACCCTAATATTGTTGATGCTCATTGATGCCTGTATGCTAACGGACCTCTCGTGTTTTAAGTGATGCACACTTTTAAAATCATGTTTAATTAACTTTTTTGTCCCTTCATTCACAGCTCACTCCTCTCTTGAATTGTACACTAAAGTAAAACACGTGTGTGTGTGTGTGTGTGTGTGTGTGTGTGTGTGTGTGTGTGTGTGTGAGTGTATATTTGTATAATTATTGATTAGCAAATGGCAAATGTGTCAAAGCGCTGACTACAACAGAGCGCGTCTTCTTATGTCGGTAGGAGGCGAGTTAGTTAGCTATTAGCAGGGGTAAGTCCTGTTTGGCTAACAGGGATAATACAGCTATCAGAGCTAACAGCTAATGGAACTAAAAACACAGCCGGACTAAAAGTTTCTCTACAGAGACGTTCAACAGTCAACATGAGCGCTACGCAGTGAACAGCTGCATGAATTTAAACGAGGGCATAAGTGTGTCGAGACTTTCAAGTGAGATACGCGTCTAATACTTTTGTCGTCCAGACCGGGGGCAGTTGTGGTTTGTATTCATTCAGTCAAACATTACAGTGGGGGTTGTTGCAGACAAGTCTACCGAATGCACTTTTCTACTTCACAACTGTTTTTCATTTTAGCTAACCAAGGTTTGTCTAAAGTTACCAACATTGTTCTGGTTTACAAATCAAGCTGCTATACGTCATGTAGATGTTTCTCGTGTTTTCCTGCATCCTCCCGTTTGACATAAGCTTTGGGGATTCGCTCCCCCACACTGCTGGCAGGCTTATCCAGACTCTGTATCACCACACCAGAGAGAATTAAAAGAGCTTGTAAACTCTGTGAGAGCAAATCTCTACCACAATCCACCTTTCCTAAATCACCAGTGCAGAAAACTGGCTCATAAGTAGCACTTTTGGCATGTGTAAATGTTTCTCAACAGACACGCGTGAATCACAACCAATGGTGCTTGTGATTTCTCTCTTTGCATCCTCTGGATAAGCGGGGCCACGGTGACCATTTGTGTTTCGACATGCCGCAACAAGTTAGCACAACTTGACAGATTCGGCACAAACCTTTTTGATAAATGGAGAAGAGGAAACGTTTGAAACCAAGCCATTGCACAGAAATACATATCTTGACACTGATGATGATGGCTGTCATGGATACGTTCAAAGATGGGATTTTATTTTTTAAAGTTGTTAGCAATATTCTGACACACTTCCAACCTGGACTCCGGGTGCCTGAATGTGCTTGATTCTATTTCATTCTACATAAAAGCAAAGATATGATACTTTTTGGGAAAAACTCTCCAATAACAACTTTTAAGAAGCAGCAAGCACCGAGTCAACAGGTTTTCATTATTTTTATCTCCAAAAAGGAGTCTTTCTTGAAAAGTAACACATGAATTTATGTCCAGGCCTGAAAGTGAGGCATTCCTACAAGACAGATTTATCATCTCTACCAAAGCAGACCTCGGGGTTTCAAAGAATTCACATAATGCATTCATTGTGGCTCCAAAACTCCTGACAAGAGAATGTGGAAGAGAGCAAAAACTGTCTGTTGACTGAGTAACACTGCCAAGATATGCCACAGTGAGATTAAATCCTAATTAGGATGTACTTAAAAGCCTGTTGTACAAACTTTTAGATATTTAAACTATATAGCAACTCCATATGAAATTAGCTTCCTCAAATTGTCTGGCTTTGTATAAGCAAAGTAATTTAAAGAAGTTCAGCGGAATTCTTAATATTTTTAACATTAGCATTTTTACGGTTTAGCATAAATTGTGAATGCATTTGTATCTTATTTCAAGACAGTGGAACTAATCCTCCACCTCACACTGTATTCAGCTAAATAGCACTTTTTGGGGAGCGTTTCTATGTTCTCAGGGTCCTATGTTCCCCAGCTCGATATCCTCTTAATACGACACATTAACCGGGACAATCATGCTAATTTTCAGGTTCATACTTGTTTTTCGAGTTTCTACTAGAACATGTTAACATTTACATGTGTTTCACAAAAACACATAAGCTCTCAAATTGTCTGTCTGTATATACCTGAATTCCCCCTCTGTCTGAAGCCCCCTCCTGAAAAACCCCAGTCTGTTCTGATATGTGTGAGAAAAATATGGTACCTCTCTAATCAGAAGTACATGTACTCAGATGGGGGGCTGTGTTTGTGGTTTTCTAATCTAGGTAGCACTCAAAAAACTGACTCGGGTGTCTTATTTTGAGGTTTGTGGCTTGGTAGGCACTTTAGATACCCCAAATGTATGATTCCCTGGGTCAATATGTTAAAATCTCCAAATGTTTATGTCCTACTGGTGTTATACTCCTTTTAAAGCTATGTCTCTAAATTAGCAGATAAGACAGTTTTTATTTGACTTAAGACATTGATATCTCCACAGTGGATAGCCCTAACCAATCTCTTACAATGTTAGTTTATATCAAGAGACACATACCCTGGGAACAAATGACCCCGGGAACCCATTTTTAAGCAATGCTAGCATCTGACTCTAGCGATGTTGGTTCACCACTTTGGTCAAGACTGAAATATCTGTACAAATATTGTATTATAACATTTTATGAAGAAAGTCATGTCCCCCTTAGGATGGTTTGTGATACTGTTGATGGTGTGAGCATGTTAGCTTTTAGCTATTTGAACAGACTGGGATTCTTAGTCTTGTTTGCAATGCTAGTAGTAACATTTTGGTGTATACTGGACAGAGGCTGTACTCACCGGGTTTCTCCCCACCAGTTCAGGATTATTGACCACTGCTACGAGGTTGGTGATGGTGAGGGCTGAATTGAGCACATAGGAGCAGAACAGGTTCTTGTGCAGGGTGATCCTTTGGCAGCTGAGACTCCTGTGAGAAGAGCGAAGCCATGATTGACTTTGTTACATACCAGGACATGATGTAATATTTATTTAAAAAGCATCTAAAAACTGGGAATAAATTCTCTTCTGACACACAAAACATTTAAGAAGACAAAAACTTTTAGAAAAGATTACTGTCAGGCTAATAGTCTAATGATGTCAAATGTTGCAACAGTCTGTAAAGTTCATCTCAGAATTCTTTGGGGTTAGTAAAAAAGATCAATGAGCTGCCAATAAATGCATAAAATGCATAAAAGCACAATGACATGCTTGACAATCAAAGTGAAAATATCTATTAGAATCAAAAACGTCAAGTCATTCAGATCCAGTAGCTTCATTGTTGGTAATGGTTAAATAATGTTTTATAATTTCAGCGTAGTAATCCGATGTACGTGTGGGGCGGCTGTGGCACATGAGGTAGAGCGCTTGTCCCGTAACCACAAGGTCGGTGGTTCAAACCCCTCTACCGGCAACATGCCGAGGTGTCCTTGAGCGAGACACCTAACCCCAAGTTGCTTCCCGGGCGCTTCATTGCAGCCCACTGCTCCTCCGGGATGGGTTAAATGCAGAGAAATAATTTCCCCATTGTGGGACTAATAAAGGATTGATTATTATTATTATTACCGCAGCTCACAGAACGTCCTCTACAGTTTAAGGAGTTATGTCCTTTTATTGCTCATGGAGAATTCTATCTTTGTTGAGCCATAAAACCCCCAGAGACTAATGATCACTACATTTCCTGAAGCAAAGAGAAAACTTCAGATACAACTTCGCATTTTCACTGACTTATTCAGAGGATGTGGGTTTCACCGAAACAGTCATGTTTGAGCTCTAGACATAAAAGGAAATGCAGGAGCTGCTGAATGCTTACATACACAGGGGTTTTATCTAAAATGGGATGTCAAAACACAGGCAGCCTTTTTGGACTGTCACAAGTCCTAACATCTTCAGCGCCATTCAACCAAGTCTGTTTTTCCACGGCAAGCTGGAGTATTTTTATCTGGGAATCCTGACAGTGTTGATGTAGAGTTGTAAATTACAGAGTGCTGCAGCTGTACACCATCGCATACCACTGTAAGCTTCACATCTGGATCTTATAATTCAACATAAGACTCCAATATTTAAAGTGTTTTAGCTATAAATAGGTCATGGTTCAAAAGAAAAAATATATAAAAAAAATTCAAAGCCAATAACTTTGATACTTTATTGAGTTCTTAATTTGTCGTGACTGTGAACTTGATGAATTGTGAATGTCCCGCTGAGTTTCTGTGCAGCCGAGTGAAGAGACTCTCAGCGGGTCATAGGGTTTTGCAATGATGCACCTGCCCTAAACACGGCCGTCAGATTTACGAGTGTGTATAAAACTGTGTAGCAAACTAAGGGTCTCGAACAATATCTGTTTTGGATAACAGCTGCTTTTGGGAGGTCAACATCCTTGAAAATGTCAAATTTTACAACTGCAGCGTACATGAACACCAGTGCCAACAAAGGAACATTCCCAAATATTGTTACAGAACATAAAGCTAATTATCCCCTTGGCTTCATATTCAGGTTTCTTCACAGATATCTGTAGAACTATAAACCAACTGCATCATCAAAAATAATGCCGATTGAGTTCCTTCATTACGAAACTATACATTTTCACCAATGTTCAGTCTGCTAACTTTTTCTCAGGCTTTTTTACTTTCAAATGTTACATACATTAACTGAGTATGAAAACTTCTTCCCTTTATCCGCTTTGTTATGATGAACTTTTTTCTAGTTGAATTTAAGCAGGAGTATCTTATTTTAATTGTGCACTTTTTCCCTTTGGGATTAAGCACCTTATCGGGATGAACATCCTTAATGAGCAATGCACTCAGGTGCACGTTTGTAACAAAAGCAAAGCGCCAAAGCATTCAATGAAGGTCACAGCTCTCCAGTTTTGAATCCTAAATATCCATGAAATAAATGTGCAGCACAAGGAAACCAAGTTGGCATGAAATTAGCAAGAGTTAAGTTGTGTATAAATTAGTCAGTGAAGCAGTAGAACTATTTTCAGGTTGATAGTTTACCACTAATTTGTGAGAGTAGTTTAGATGGTTATACTTTTCCTATTACTGTTTTCAGTTTTAATTGAACACTGTGTGCTAATTTAATTTTGAAGACTTTTAGATCATGTTACCTGCCCCTGAACATCTCAACAAGGGAAAAAAAACAATCATCCCTTTTGATTTTATTATAAAATGTGACATCAACACTCTGATCAACACTGAAAAACCTTCTGTGTGGCTCTTGTGTTCACTCTGCTGATCTGGACACAGGCAGAATGGATGTCACAGACTGCACTTAAGACTAAGACCAAAGTACTGTCTATAATGAGTAATGAAATAGTTGAAGGAGACTGTAATGAAAGCCCAACATCAGCTGTGGGCATGTCAGACCGACTGATAATAGTAACTACATGATTGAGTGCAAAGCTATCATTGATTAATCATCCCAGAATTACGACAATCTGTATCAGCTTTAATCTTGGTACGACCATCCTGAATATTTATCACATTCATTACAATGAGCATCATCCAACCAGTACTTGTAATTGCAGCTAAATTACCAATGAATCAATTACCTGAAGTAGAAGAAGATAGCCAGAGAGATGAGCAGAGAGGCTATGGACAAAGCATGACCCACTATCGCCATGTAAAACAGGATGTACGCCGACTGTAAAAAGAACAAGATAGAGAAAACGTGTAGCATTACTACTTGGAAAAATAAGTCCATGAGGTAACACATGTTGTATTTTGTGAAATTTAAGCAATTTGGTCCTATATGAACTCCCCAATGAAGGCCCCAAATGCACAATTACTTAAAACCCAGAGAAATAAAGCAGAATCTTGCAAAGGATAAAACTACACCAATGGATTTACATCTCATTTGAGAGCTAAAGTTGTGGACCGTTTGCCTCATTTCTCTTTGGGATCATACAGCTGAGTCTCTTTGTTCTAAACGTTTCCTAAGGCTGGGAGGCTGAATCAGTAAAGATCAGGTTTCTGTGGTGACAGATGGAGAGGCTGACCATCTATTCATGACCTTTTGCATCACGGCTGAAAGGTGCAAAGATGTTGGTAAAAATACTGTAAAGTAAAAAATGATGATGATGATGATGATGGATGCAAACGTAAGGATTACATAACACACAAAAGTAATATAGAATCATGATGACCACACCAACCTGTAGGAAAAAAAAAATTCTAATCACATATAATAAGACATAGAAAAGATAATATTGATTCAATTGTATAACTAATCTGTGAAAAAGCATATCAATTATTTGCAGTGCTGATTAAAAGTAATGTCCCATCTAGTAAAATACTGAAATGAGCTCTGTGGTGTCCTGGTCTGGTTTCCATGTAGGAAACATTGTTTGTGGTTTGGTCCAGCAGCCGGGTGCTGTTGGTGATTAGAAGGTTGTTAATATGTGATGGTGTCAACACAAGGCTATTTGTAGGGAGACTCCTCTGCCAGGCCTGTGTTTTATGACAACTATTAACCTGAGGAACCAGTGGGCTTACGAGGTACTTTCCACCTCTAAATATTCAAAATAAAATGCCTTTTAATGTTGGTGTGTCTAACAATATTTACGGGCAACTTGGTCAGACTAGATACAAAATTCAGTTTCCAGGCAGTAGATCAATGATAGTAGGCTACTTTATCTTAAATACATTACCTTCAACTTTGCATTAGTGTTTTCGTTGCAGAGTGTGTAGTTGGACCAAGTCCTGTTGGTATCCGGGTGACGAAACCACTGCCCGTCCTCCCCACAGTACTTAGCAGCTTTTTCTGAAAGTAACAATTATGTAAAAAAAAATATATATATATTCTCCAAATGTTTTCACATTCATACAGTTGTGGCCATGTAGTCAAGTTCTGTTAGCTTTGGTGAATAATTAATTCTCAAAGCAATTCATATGTTATAGTTCTTGACAATCAGTCAACAAAGGTGGATTCATCATGCATCAGCAGACCTTTTAAAAGAGCGACTCTTGAGTCTTGCTGCTCACCTGTCGGGTCAAAGTCAACAAAATAGTTGGGGCAGTTCTGAGAGGTGTAAGTTCCTGCTGGAGTGTCTTCCCAGCACAGCCAGCCATCCCAGTTGCGACTGCAGTGCAGCCCTGCAACACCAGCATTAGCAAAGAGAGTTAAACATCCTTTGAGCAGAAGTAGCCAAGATAAGTCTCAGTGGATAATATCTCTACCTGATTTGTTGTAAGGTAGGTCCCGATTCATTTTCTCAAAGCATTTGTACTGGCTGTCAAGGATTTTCTTTCTCACAATTTCCTGTTGTTCTGGGTTGACCATGGGGCTGACCGTGGCCTCATCGCTGGACTCTACCTCAGTGACTCCTGAGAGCTGCGCGGCTGCCTTCATTTTAGTGACACACACGAACACGCACACGCATACACAGAATCATGATCAGTCAGGATCCAGCAATGAGCAGTGGGGCTAAAAAAAATGCATGACACAATTGAAGAACCTTTACTTTTAAGTATGATAATATTCTTGTCCTATATCTCTGTGGTTGACAGTGAAAGAAAGAACGAAATAAACTATGTGAGTGCTATTTTCTGCATTTTGTATTTCTATATTAGCCTAGCAAATCATATTATACTCATATTTCTAATTTTGCTTGTCAATCCCATTAATGAACCTAGCCCTATTTAAAATTACAATTAGTTTCAATGACAGAGACAATATAAATACAATTAGTTTTTTCCACAAAAAACAAAGCAGTATTTTACCCGCCTTAGCCTTTTGTCCTCCTTAGTAGAATTTGCACATCTTCCTTTAGGGCTTTGGATTTCACATCTTTAATACCTCTACATATGGCTAACCCTGAGAGCTAACCAGGCTTATGCTATGTTTATACTACATTTGTATGATTTAGTCCCAACATGTAAAAAACCACAGTGGTATTTGAAAGCTTCATAACCAAGAAGCAAAATCTGTACAACAAATCCTGGATGCATTATTACAGTATATACATTACCTTCAACCTCTCCTTAGTGTTGACAGCACAGAGCGTATAATTAGTCCAAGTCTTATTGCTCTCCGGATGGTGAAACCACTGCCCGTCTTCTCCACAGTACTTAGTGGCCTTTTCTAAAGAAATAACAATTATGTGGTTAATATACTGTATGTTACAAATTCTCTAAATTCCCATTACTCTTTAAGTCTGTGCAGCTGTGTTCCCATTAGATTTACTAATCAGTGTTCACAGCAACTTTAAAGTCAATCTCAATAAGGTCTGAAGAGATTAACAAGTATTCAGCAGACCTTTAAAACAAAAGCAACATTTTTGAGGCAAACTTCTCACCTGTGGGGTCAAAGTCGAAAACATAATCTGGACAGTTTTGGGATGCGAAGGTTCCCGCTGGAGTGTCGTCCCAGCACAGCCAGCCATCCCAGTTACGACTACAGTGCAGCCCTGCAGCGTCAACAAAACCGCAAAAACATGAGGACAAATGTTTACGGGCCTCTTGGTCGTACCGTCATGCCACCTCTCAAACAGATTAACACAGTACAGTTGTTTAAGTGGACGGTATCATTACCTGATTTGTTAAAAGGTGGGTCTTGAATTATTTTCTGGAGGCACATGTATTCATTCTCAAGCATTTTCAGTTTCTGCACAAAAAAAAAAGAACAAAATGAGAATTAACCAAAGTGTGACACAATTCCAGTTCAACCATAATCCATTTGTAGCCAGAGCTCCGGGTCAAACTTTTGGGGCAAATTAAACTACAATAATTGTTTAGACTGGGGAGAGATGTAATCCAATTACATCTAAGTATACCACCTTACTCACTTTCGAAACTGCACCTTCAGTTTAGACTTAATTGATGTAATTTTGTTTTCCAAAACTACTTTGTACTGTTATAATAGATACAAAGTTACTGCTCATGCCTTGAGTAAGAACCTTTACATGACTTTTATCTCCAATATGTGTTTTATATGTACCGCTCCTGTGTGTACGACTGACCCCCTGAAATCCCAAAGCTAATAATTATCCTGTAAATGTTCTGAGCAGTGGAAACGATGTACCTTCTAATCTACTACTCCTGAGGGGGCTACATGTCTTGAACTCGCACTATTGAACCTTTATGCTTTATCTGTATAATAAATACACAATGTAAAGTTTATTTCATAAATACTTTACCCTCAGTCTCTTCTCATTGGTGGCTGAGCAGAGTGTATAGTTGGTCCAAATCCTATTGGACTCTAGGTGGTGAAACCACTCGCCATCTTCTCCACAGTACTTGGTCGCCTTTTCTGTAAAGAACAATTATGTGATTAAGTCTAGTTACTTTAAATCCAGTCAATAGAGGATTAAAGGTGAATTCGTCATGTGATGGTTAACAAGATGTCAGCAGAGGAACAGCGCCTTTGTCTCTCTGCTCACCTGTGGGGTCAAAGTCACCAAAATAGTTGGGGCAGTTTTGGGAGGCGTTGGTTCGCGCTGGAGTGTCGTCCCAGCAGAGCCAGCCGTCCCAGTTACGACCACAGAACAGCCCTGTAACACCAACAAACAAATAAATATTGACAGGCCTCTTGATCATATGTTTTGAACTCTCATCATGTAAAAATCATGTTGATGCATAATAAAATAATTTGGCTGTTGATTTGAGTTAACGCATGAGCGTTACCTGATTTCTCATAAGATGGATCTTGCTTCATTTTTTCTGAGCATTTCTTTTCGTTCTCAATGATCATTTTTTCCACACCAGCTGTTTCTGTGTTAACCCCTGTGCCCTCTGTGGTCGGCTCTCCAGCAGCATCCCTTAAAAAATGGGGGACTTCCTTCTAAGAATTAAAAAAAAGAGATAGTTCAGGGTGAAAATGAGTGCACAGGGAAGCTGAGAATAGCATAATCTTGTTCTTCCATTATGTAAAGGGCCAGTAACCAAATACCTCTAATTTGTTCTTTGAAGTTGGTTGACAAGTGGGCCCAGTCTGGACCCAGTTACCCAGTTCGGCACAATATTTGGTCACTTTTTCTGTGAAGTAAAACAAAACACGCAATTACTTCACAGGAGCTTGACAACAGAATATTTCATCAATGGTTATCCTGAAAGCTCCATATATCAAATTACTTTTAGGCAAATTATTGCTTCTGTTTGAGGTTTGTCTATGTTCTTTACTCTGTGCTCGTTTTTCAGCATCATCCAAACACAAAAATTGGAACCTGAATCTTGGCATTACTGAACAACTGTGATTTATTTAACTTGGCACGCATCATCAAACGTTAAGTCAAACAGAAAATTCCCTCTTTGGAGAATTTTCTGTCAAACTCTCAGATAATGGGCTTAAAGCCACATGTACTGTAGATCCATGGCTGGGCTAGGAACGCGATCACATCGGTCCTGACAACAGCAACCGTAGAATGACTGCCTAGTCTTCTCCGACAGCTCATTAACTGTTCGGCATCCACTTCCAACTGTACGTCTCCCCCTGAACGCCTCATATCAGCAGCATCAGCTTACAAATAAAGACCCATGAGGGGACCCTTAAAGTCACAGGCATTTTGGGAATATCCTTTATGAGCCTTGTCTTACAAAAACTCCTCCTCTCTCTTCTCATGCATATTCTCTCTCCCCATCCATCTCTCTGACTCCAACGACTCTTTCTTATTTTGTAAGCCTGGTTTTCATTTCTTCTCTTTTCCTCCCTATTTACCCTTCAGTATATCTCTGTCCTCTTCCTCAACCCCCCACCCCCCCTCTCTATCCATCATTTTGCATCTCCTAAATCAGATATGACTGGACTCTGGATTTCTTCAACCAGACATTAGAGAGCCATGCATTCCTCACAATGTAAAAACTGCTCATAATGTATTATATACCGCAATCTGAACATTGTGTTCACATAATCTATGCACAGTCAATTTCTATATAATAAATGTCTGATTGATAAAAGACACTGATTTACCTTGTATCTAGTTTATAAATATCCTGTAGCTGTCTTTTGCACTTAATGTTGTAAACGTCATCCTCCATTGTAGCATACAGAATCAACAGTGGTTTCTTTGTTAAAAAGAAGAGTCTACAGCAATGCCTTAAGGTTCGCAAGGCTATACTAAGAAGCATAGCTGTGCTTTGAGCTAAATGCTAACCTGAGCCTGCATCCTAAAAATGTATAGACTTGATGATGCTTCTAATGAAAAGTCAAGGGATTCCCATGGTTATTACAATTTATCCTGGTAATCAGTCCATTATATTTTGAGATATTTACCTAAAAATCCAGAATGCGCACCTGGTCGTACTAAAGGAAAAGTCAAGATCACCAAATTAATTTAATCCTCTGGAAACCATGATTGTCTGTAGAACATTTGGTGCCAATCCATCCAGTTGGTAAAAAGATATTTAACTTAAGAAGTGGACATTTTGACCTGCTTATAGCGCTAGATAAAATAATTAGGATTCATTCTCTAGGCACAATGGAGATTTGTACCACATTTGACAGTCACCAAATAGTTAAAGAGAGAGAAATAAGTCGGGACCAAAGTGGTGGACTGATCAACAGACATTATTAACATTAGTGCTGCTAGCGAGGCTGATAAAAATAAAATAACTTATTAATATAACTTAGTTATCATGCACCTGTTAAAAAGGACAAGCAACACAGAGTATGACCTTCAGAACAGAAAACCCCCAAAAATATGTCTCAGTTCTGGCTATGTTGTTTTAAATGACGGGGAAAAGCACTACAGCAGAGAATTTGGCAGGTTACTCCTTTTTGTAATTATTGATCACAAAATCTTCCTTTAAGGAGGAAATATACACTTACTACTCAACATAAATCATATCTGCTTTGGAAATTATGCATAAAATGCAATTACATTATGCACTTTAGTTGGCGAAACTTGCATTAAGGAGTTGACCATGTATAGTAAATGGTTACATACTGTGGTTAGATTTAGTGCTGTTTGAGGGAGCAGAACGAATATGAAGAATCTGCGCAGTAACGCGGTTTGTGCTTGAAGATCTAAACCCTCCTTGATGACATTTGGACATAAAATTTTAGTTAAATGAACAATATCGAAAATATAATGAGGAAGTTGGAGTGGAGGATAGGCAGAGTAATAATTAGTTACTGGTCAGCTGGTAGCCACACAGCTGACGAAGAAGCCAGTGATTGTGAAGCATGTATAAAACAGCTGATGCAAATCAGTAGTTAAATAACCCCGATGGGCCTTTTATATTCCTTACAATCAGCCCCATGACCTTTGACCTCCATCACACACAGAAGATTGGATCGCTTTCTGTGTTGCCTGCTGAACAGGAATTAAAAAGTTCTTGTTATTGTGTATTTGTGTGAGAAGTGCACCTCTTTCTTACCAGTTGGGTCCAGGTCAGGGTGATCTGGACAGTTTTGTGTTACGGACGTCCCAACTGGTGTCTCCTCCCAGCACAATAAGCCATCCCACATGCGTCCACAGAAGGTACCTTGGGAATAAAAAGGAAAAAAAGTGTAATGACTATTCTGGGTTATTACAAACATAAACTGTTCATCAGAGTAACATAAGTTCCCTACAGCTACAGCTGCCACTCCAAAAGCCCTCAGTTGAACCCCTGCTGGAAACACTACAAGAATATCTGTGTTCTGATAGCGAATCACCACCTTACAACACCATAACACCAGTGTTGCTCTCCCAAAGGTAATCGATTTGGCCTTAAGAAGCCTTGAAATGAGTTGGGCCACTCACCGGTTCTGTTATCTTGGTGGTCTTTGTGGGTCAGCTCAAGACATTTATATTGACCCTTGCTCAGCGGCTGGTCATGTCCATCTGTCATGCTATGTCCGGGACTGATTGATGGATCTGAGATTGACTCAGCGCCTCCCGCCGCCCTGCACTGTGGAGACAACACGACATAAGATGTGAGAGGAAGGGGGGAGAAAACTTGGGAGACTGACTGGGAGCAGAGTTTGAAATGTAGACAGGGAGGCTGTGGTTGTGGTTGCTGCTCTGATCTACATTTCCTGACTGTCAAAGATAAAGCATAAAAATGATCTTAGATGAAGATGATATTGAAAATTGTAATACTTCACAGTTTCATCATGCCTAGATAAAGACACGCACCCTTATGTAAGATAAAAAAAAAGTAATGAAAGAATAAGCATGCAGAATTTTTGAAGCATCTTCAAAGCTGATCTGATGAGGATACCACTCCGCTTTGAAATTCTGGTCACTCACAGTTCATGTAAACCATTAAAGTGTGTTTTGGATCTCACAAAAGAAGTTAAGCAGCATATTTCCTCCAAATGAATCTTATCTCTGCTCTGTTGTTTGTATTTGGAGGTAGCAGTAGTAATGAAGAAGCCTGGAGTGTGAAATGCTGATTTTGATAATGCCCATTTTGGTGTGACTTATCTCACACATTTTTTGGACTGAAACTTAAGCCTCTCAGGGTTTCAGGCTCATGCACTTGCATTTAATGAATGTTAATACTTTTCCTGAGAGATTGTCTCCACATGCTTCATCATAATTGAAATGCAAACCTCCTACCTCCGTCTCTTTGACCAAAAAATACCATTCTTCTTTTACGCTTGTAAAAGGTAAAAGACTTTTAAAAAAAGAGTGTGAGAATGCCGATGTCCCATGTAGCAGTTTAGCAGCCGTACATATGATGTCACTCCAAACATTGAAGTAAATGACGTCATACATACGACCACCAGGCCACCACCAATATCAACAGATGAGAAAAAAAGATGTCGAAGCTTCTCCTCGCCAACTAAAATTCATTCATCTTCCTGAATCAATGAAAAGACCACTTAAAAAAGAAAGCACAGACACATAGAGCAGAACAGTGTAGATACATCAGATAGAAAAAAATTGGCAATGGCACTATTATGAACCTCAAAGTCAAGCTTGATGCTGAACAGCAAAGCAAATTGAAACTTCCATTTCACGCTGACACTGAAGAATAGTGGACCAACTGCTTTGTTTCATGAGGGACAATGACTCTTAAAGACCTCTGTTCTTCTGTAGTAAAAGCTTAAACCGCCTGGAACACGATGAATATCGTCTCTGAGCTTTCCAAAATGTAGCGCCAGTGTTTAAAATACCATTTATTATAGAACCGTCATCATGCCAATCGGTGTACTGTTATTTTTAAGGAGAGCTGCGAGTCAATCAAATGGACTTTTCAAAGTTTAATTTGTTTAATTTATAACCCCTTCTTCTGACGATTCAGCATATTATCAATGTCATATTATAGTGCCAAAATGTGAGATATCACATTTTCACAGACCCACTTCAAATGCACAATGAGTTATTAGAGGTATTACATTACATTTTCGTTTTGTGTCTTCATCCAAACCAAGTTTAAATACAGGCAAAATGCCAAACATTATGGACTGTACATCATCTGCATAAAAGGTTCAGATATGGTAAGAACATGCAGAAATGTGCATTCATGGATCACATACTCTCTTTTGGGTCATCCAAGTTTGTAATGAACAAGCTGAGCTAGCTATAAACTATAATTATCAATTATAAAATGGTGAGGGAAAATTAATCATGAAATCTTTTCTGAGAAAAAGAAAACCACTAGACCCCATCATATTACATGTCCATATAATGAAAATGGAATCCTATGTTCAAACACACGTGTACAGCATACATAATGGGTAAGAAGAGAAGGGAAAGTTTACCTTACAGCATTCCTTGAATTTAAAATATGTGAGCTTACCACCAGGAGAAACCAAAGGATCCAAAGAGAGCCGGATAACTTCATATCTTCTTCTCACAGGCGAAAACTCTGGAGAGAATGAAGAAAACAAATTGCCTTCCATGAAGTGACTGACTGAACAAACAATTTGCTGTTTCAAATCAGGATTATGGCTTCAGGAGAAAACAGAAATCATTAATCTGAAATGCAAAACACTGCAGCAAAGGCGCCGTAGTTTATGACGTCTCACACAGTTCCTCTGTTTGTTTGTGTAGTTGTGTGTGAGGGACAGAGAGAAAGCGTACCGTCTATACGTGCAACAACCTTCTGGAGGAGTAACATTATATTGTGTGAGCAAAAGGAGGAAGAGAAAGACAGAAACACAGTCAGACAAAAATAGATGATGATCATTAATCATCTAGTGCTGAGCTTCCTCTCCTGCAGGACGGCAGCAGCAGATCTGCCAGTTTAGAGACCGAGCACATGTGATGAATTCACTTCAGGTCCTATTTGCTTTGGTTTTCAGAGTCCCTGTTGTAAGCCCATCTCTCCATAGTTTGAACAATTCGGACCTTCTACTGGTGGTTGTCCACACCCTGCATCGGCCTGCGGGCAAAATTTTTAACAGATAGACCTGCTTGAGCATAATTCACTGTGATAGAAGGATTGATAACATTTGTCTTGGCTTTCAGACACACAAACTGATGCGGTCGGCTACATAGCATTAGGATGACAAATAAACCTGAAACTAAATCTGCTAAAGAACTTAATGCTAGGAGTGCTGATCTCTGACCCCTCGAATTTTCCTCAAATTTCGAATTTCTCATAGAAAATACAAATCAGATATGAGGATGACTATCATCATTAATGGTAGCCCAAGACATGGTCTTTCTTAAATCTACTCTAAGAATAAGACAACTTCTAAAATTCTGTCCCATTCCCAGATAAAGACCAACCCTCTGCTTCATTATGCATAGAGTAGATCTATTAATCAATTGACCGGAAATGAATCAGCAACTATTTTGAAAATAGTTTATGACATTTTTCATGGGGATAAAATGGCCAACAATACCTGCTTCCTGCTTCTAATTGTGGGGATTGGATGATTATCTTTGTAATACGGGACATTAAACTACACATTTTAAAGACCTACATTTATTTGAAAAAAATAATCGTCACATTAATCAATAATGAAAATAAAAAATAAATAAGACAGCTAGTGGTCCCTATTTTTCCATACCAAAGGAAAACAGAACTCGTAAAGAAAAAGTGATGGAAATGGTGTGATGGCTTTAGCAAGAGCTAAGAAAGCAAAAAATAAAACCGAAAAGTTGAAATTGCTGGCAGTATTTTGAAGTTGCTGTTCATTTGAAGACTCTCAGCGTTACCTAATAGTATTAGAAAAACAAAAAAAGAGGTATATATATGAAATTTGACCCCTTCATTAAGCAGTCCTAAGCATTTAGGGGCAGTAGGCTTCTGTACAGCACACATTGAGCAGCTTGGGGTTAAATGTGTCGCTTAAGGACACTGTGTGACATGTGGACAGGAGGAGCCGAGAGTGAAGCACCAACCT
Organism: Anoplopoma fimbria; assembly: GCF_027596085.1. NCBI lineage: Eukaryota > Metazoa > Chordata > Actinopteri > Perciformes > Anoplopomatidae > Anoplopoma > Anoplopoma fimbria. The sequence goes on along the minus strand of NC_072458.1, from coordinate 2,760,303 downwards.
TGTGATCAGGACAACCGAAAATGACTAGAATTTCCTGTCGACAGATTTATTGACAGATGAATTGTTTCAGCTCTAAAAAGAAAATAACATTTAATATTAAATTTATTGCCTATCATTGTAAACCGCATCCTCAGCTTTAATCCAAATCTCTGTCTATTCAGCCTGGTCCATAACTCTGCTCAATATTTCCAGAATAACAAAAGCTAATGCAGTGCACACATGTGCATCAAGCATGTTGAAACGCTCAGTCAAGGACACAGCGACGGACCACTCTGCTTTGAAAAGAAGTAGGCAAGGAACACAAAGAAGTACACAAAAGCACCAATCAAAGACAAAGGGAAGAACAGAAGGCAGAGGAGGAAAAAAAATGGATCCTAGAATGGCCAACTTGCCGGAGCAGAGAATTCACACCAATCAATTATCAGCTCATCACCTCTGGGTGTGCATCATCAGCATGTGATTTGTCTAAAAGTGGGATATCCTCTGATAGCGGGGCAAGTTTCTACAAGTCAAACAACAGTAGAGACACATTGGAACAATTGGGCGAAACCAATTTTGATATGAGATGTCAGCTGATGGATTTCATCCCTAACTGTGTATTGTTGAGGACAGGGAGGATTTAAGTGCATACTGACAGGAAAGTGTCCTCATCAACTAAAGAGTTAGATTTAGATGAGAAGATTCCTACCACTCTGATGTCTGTACAGTAAATACAAAGCTACAGCCAGCAGATGGTTAGCTTAGTTTAGCATAAAGACTGGAAACAGACATCCAACCTCTCTACGAAAGTAAAAAAAACTAAACAACGCCTCCACTAACGGAGAATAGAAGATTCATGCAGATTATAAAAACACTAATATGAATACTTTTCAAAGTCATAGACACTGCCACCTCATTAAATTTAGACTTTTGACAGGTCATTTTAATCTACAGTACGTGAATAGTGTCTGTTTGGTTACATTGGGGTGGCGGTTGGGATTATCAAAGACATCAATAATCTTTGAAACATTTCAACATCATAACACACTCTCAGTCCTTCAATAATACATTTGCCAACAGCAGGTTTCACATTTTAATATATCTGATGCACATGCCACAGTTTATTCAAACTCTCAGCTATATTTGACTTTCAACGATTTGTGGTACTACTACTAAGTCTTTCTTTCTTAACCATTAGCTCTTCATACGTCTCTAAACATAGTCCCCAGAGCATTTTGCGGGCCATTAGGTCCAATCTGATATGATCTGTAAGGCTTGAAGCATCATGTGTAGCTTATTAAAGAGACAAGGCCCCACATGAAGGCAGACAAGGGAAAGCACTCTACAGGATGAGTGCAGAGTACAAAGTATACCAGCAAAGCACTCGACCCTCTCCAGGAATGCTGTTCAGCATTAATGTTTTCTGTAGATCAAGTGAAAAGTCAACCAGATAAAATGGGGATTTGAGAGAATCTGCTTTTGCAGCATTGATTACTGCTTAGAGTCTAAACTGCTTTGAAAAAAAAGACACGTTAATTCCTGTGGTGGGTGTGCTGAGTAAAGCAACAATGCAAAGAAGGTTTAAAAACTGATGTAGTCAAAAGTTTTACTCTTGAATTTGTGCCCTTGAACAGACATGGCCTTAGTTTGGAAGCGTCCTTTCATGGAGTTTCTATACTTAACAAAGATAATAAATGAATGTGTGGCCGACATTCAGACTCAACATCTTATCTCTTTGTATATTACACCTATCATCTGCCTCCGTTAAATCTATTCTCTTTGATAGTCAACCCCAATAACAACTTTAAAAAAAAATGGTATAATAGAAAATACATTTGTACCCTCATTTAGAGAAAGTTTTAAATATATTTTTTTTATTGTACATTTGATTGTAGACAACATATTGCCTTGGGCTTTCTTTTATTATTCCCAGAAACTCTATAAAAATTTAACAAAATGATCATGATTTTACAAGTTTATTAGTAATTTATTTTGCCAAGTCCCTTCCTTTGTCCTCTTTTCCCTACTTTCCTCCTCAGTTTACCCATCATCCTTTTCTTCTCCCTCTAATTTGGTCATCATTACATCACTCTGTCAGGAGACGGAGCCGCCAATCTCTTCTCTTTCCTCTTGCAGTGAGCGGTCACTGGCACAGTGACAACACAGATTTGTGCTGACATCAAAAGTGATGGAGGAAGCCTCCTCCTCCTCACCCTCCGCCTCGACGTCTCACCACTTCGGAGCCCATCACTCAGTCTGAAGGGAGCAGCCACATGGACGTGATTTGGCGTCCCATTCCCCGAGTCACGACAAATGAGCTGGATTACAATGCAAACTCGTGTGGATTAGTTTGACAAATGGACAGATTGTGGATTTTATGCACGCTGTCGCATAAGTCTTGTCTAAAAAGGAAAATATTTTCACTGATCTACAAGCTACATGATCTATAGCCTGTATTGGAGGACTCTCCTCCCTACTCTACTGGATACTACAACAGATGTTTCACAACTCTACAATGACACATCCATAATCACACATCCCGACAAGTAATTTAATGTACATGTCATGGCCTCCTGACGGTGCTTTCAAAGACATCAGGGAAAGCATCAGGTGCAGCAGATATCTGTGTGGCCTCTGTGGCCTTCAGGGAATACACACGATGAAGGAATATTTATAAAGAAGCATGAGGCATGTTGCACATGCACTGAATATACAATTCTTATATTTGTTCAAAGCTTTTTTGAACTGCCAAAGTTCAAAGAAACAAAGAAAAACTGTAACCCGTTAAAACGCGCACACATTTATTGATGGACTGTATTTTTTATACTTATAAATATAGACAAAGAATAAAGATATGTGTATTTATCATGATACTGGACATTTCATAGTATGTTAATTCAGTGACCAAATTCTTAAATGATGAAATAAAAGGCAGGAATTAATGTTTTGGGCTAATTTAGTACTTGAATAATCAAGGTAGTTAATCACACTGATGGGGAAATGGTATTGATCCAGATGTTTCCTTGCTCATTGATTTGCAACATTGCCAACAATGGACTTATCCAACTAGATTTACTAAAAGGTAAGCGAGCATGGAATCCATTTTGGTGCATTAATGTTTGCTTTTAATTTTTGTTTCCAAGTTTTGAACTGCTGACTAAAAGCAAGTGATTTTAAGGAGATGGGACAGCTTTGGGAACATTTTTCTAAAATAAACAGCAACATCATGTTACTTGTACAAAAAAACAAAAACACATTTCCCCTGTGATTGATAATCACAAACTGTATTTCACAAAATTGTTTCAAGTCTCTACAAGTTGATTTTCAAACAATACCGACATAAGTGGAAACATGGCTGCCTGAAAGCTAATGCTATGTTCTGTAGGCTAGTTAATGCAGTTTAGAGGCGTTTTTTTGAGAAATTTCCTCAAGTCGTTGTCTAAGAGAAGGGACCTGGACGAATGGACCGGAGGGATAGACGTACTACCTGAAAACATTACGCCTCCTGTTACTGCTGTCGCTGAGGCATAAAAAGAGACTCATTGTGATAAAATACCTTTCAAAGAAGTAAGACTCCGTAGAGCCTTACACTGCCGAGCTCATGTGGACTGCTCAGTCGGTTTTAACACTCTGCTCTGAGTCTCTTGTCAGCACGACTTGAAGCGAGCACATTTCTGTGTTTGAGTCAAGCTTGTGTTGAGGTGAAACAGGTAGAAAGCGCTGCGGTTTTGGTTTTTTTCGTGTCTTTTGGCCTTATCATCCTTCTAAAAATATACCAAATGCCTGTCTCTCCAATTCAGGTAAAAAGATCAAGCTTGCGTCATTTCCTAGCATGTATTTCCCTCCCAATACTCACCCATATCCCACTTTCCTTTGCATTCTCATTACCTCTCAGGCCTCTTTTTTTTTCACTTCCATATATCTTGTGCTCTTTTAATCTATTCCTCCTCTCACCTTGTTTCTCTCTCTCTTCCCACACCCTCTGCCCCTGTCTTCGCTCCAACTCCCCCTCTCATATCTCTCCCTTCCTTCTCCTCCTACAATGTCCCCGTTTAAAAGCTCTTACCTCCCTCCCTCCCTCTCCAGTTGTCTCTTTCTCCCCTATTCACAGCTACATTTTTAAGGCGTTCTCTCTGACTCTCTAGGCAGATCCAACAGATTCATCTAGCACATCCTTTAAACATTAAACAGGTTCCCGTCATGGTGACACGTCATATTTTCAACTAATCTGTCTGTGTTCCACAGTCCTTCTCCTATTCCCTATCTGTGACCAAGCAATCTGACAAGACACAGAACTACAAAAACGTTTGAATTACTTAAAGAAAAGCAGCATAACAGAAAAGTTAGGATTCATTTTGTTTTTGGATTAGACAAATAGGTATTGTTTTTCAGTGGATCGGATACCTTACTGTAAAATACAGTGAGATCACATCTGGAGGCTCACATGTAATTACGTTTCGGATGTAAAGATGTTGTTACCAGTGAACAATTTTGTTTCAAAGTTAAACCAGCTGTGTTGTCCAAAGTTAGAGATGAGTGGATCTTCAATTTCTCAGGGGATACATGTAAGCTGTATTTCAGATTCTGGATCCTCCTCTGCGGGCAGTGATCCCCAACCAGTGATACTTACAGGAGGTTCTTCTGCAGCTGACTCATTTGATCACAATAGAAGTAATGGTTTAGTAAAAGAAAACCACATGTGCACATGTTTTTAAATGGAAAATAAACACATATCACAGTAAGGGACTTTGCGAAAATTGAGTTTAACCTTGTTTGAATAAAAAAAAAAGGCAAAACCTTCCACAGTGTTATCACAGTAATCTTTTATTTGGATCTTCCCCCTCCACTGATATCTTAAAATAACTTAATATGTTAATGGATAATAATTTAAAAGTGTTTTTAGTAATTCCTTATTGTTTGATTTTCTCCAATTAGTCTGCGAGGAAATAAAATCCAAATCTTTTTTTCCTTGACCCTTACTGTTTTCCCTGAATCTTTCCTGCTTTTAAACACCCCTTCCTCCTTTATATATTTTTTTGTGCAGTCGCTAACCCATAAACTACCAGCTATGATGTCAGTTTGCAACCCCAATGGATGGAGACTACCAAGGCTTAACATTGACAATTGCATGATTGCAATTGCATGTAGTTGAATAAATTGATATTGTAAAAATATATTTTATATATAATTAGTAGTATTAAATACAAGCTGGTATAAAATGCATCCCAAAGAACGCATTTGAAACAGTAAAGGTGGGATGGGAGAAATTTTGCAAATTTATTCGGCGACACTAATAATCTCTCCTGTTCCTGAACAACCAGCGAGTCACGACCCAGTGTTTGAGAATGACTGTTTTTGAAGACCTGAGGGCCCAGCTGAACCTGTCCCTCCACATAAAACACGTTCCAGTCAAAAACCCTGTCTTGTTCTAGCAAAAGAGGACTACAGCCCATTTCTTAAATATTTATAGGTGCCTTTGAAATGCCTTGTTCAGGCTCATGACTGGATTTTGAATTGCTGCAGCTCTTCAGTTTGAATTGCTATCTGGCCTTGATATCAAGTGCTCATCAAATAGCCGCTCAGTCAATTAGATAGCAATGACTAAGCACTGGAACAACACAATGACACTCATAGTCCATCAGTCAATGTTGTTATTTGCTAATGCTTTTGATATGATGAAATTAATTGGATATTCATGCAGTCTCTGAGCCCAAAACAATGGCAGCGGCTTGATCACTTGTGAATGCAGACTACAGACTACAATGAGGCTCCCTGCAGTGACGGATTTATAGTCTTAGCATCTCAAACAGCCCAAGAATGTGATGATGGTGGACTACAGATTACGACAGAGAAATTCATCTCCATGATGAGTAAACAAATTAAGATTCATCTGAATACACAAAGCCTTCATAGTCTGGATTGATTGGACCGTTATCTCCTCCAGCATAATGTGATTCATCTTCAGAATGTGAGCGTACTTAATTGTAGATACAAATGTGCATGTTGTGCATTCTTAAGCCATTTCATTCTCCAAGTTTTAAGCAATGATTACCCTCAAGTGAGTGGACAAAATTGATTTTATTTGAAGTTGCGCTGGAGGGCACCAGCTCCCACGCCCTTTATTAAAAGCTCCGCCCTTGAAGAGACATTTAGTGCCGTAACTCGCCCTGAAGGAGCTATAATGCCATCCAGCATTCGAGCTTCGAGCACCTCTCTCAAGATCCAGCCTGTTGTTCACCGCTGAATATGTTTAAGGGGTGAAGCAAGAGAGCATTGTGTGCTCCAGTGTTCTAGCTTTTCAAAACAAGCCTCTTGTAATAAGAGGACTGTCCCTGGCTCCGTGTAAACAGTTGATTTATACCTGCGCTCCAACGCCATGACATCCCACACACTTCCTCTGCTAGACCAGAAAGAAACCCAACGTGCAGACAGGGGAGGGACGGGGAACATGGACAGCAATGCAACAAGACTGGTGGATATCATCTCGTCATAGTCTAGACTTCATCCAGATACATTAACGTCATTATTCTTCTAACTGGCATGGACTCCTTTCGAGTACTTGAAACATACATCTTATGTAAATTGGTGTTACTCAGCGTTTGCCAGGCAGACTGATGGGAGCCTTCTTACGGTTTCCTTCTCTCCACTTATGACTCCATGGAACCGGTCGGACTCCAACAGCTAATAATTCAACTGCAGTTAACAGCCTAACGGGTGCCCATGTATCTTAGGATAACTCCTTTTTTTATTTGACTGTTAGGTAACATCACAAAGTGAACATGTTTTTTCCATTTCTGTAACATTCCTAAATGAGGCTAAATTGGATGTAAGGGTAGTTTACTGTCTGGAAAAGTTGTGTTTTGTGTTTACTTTATATTGCCTGCCATAAATAAAATGTGATGTGAGTCTCTCTCATTCTGTGCTGTGTGACTTCTAAAGCACAACAAATTATTCAAATCCAGCCCCGGTTCAAAGCTAAGAAATAAGACAATGTAGGACAGAAAAAAATGAGCAGATCGGACGCTAGCAGAAGTTTACTGGCTTGAACATGACAACAAACAAAAAAGTCTACAATAACCTCAATAATTATTTTTTTCTTTAAAAAAATAGAATCGGAGTAGAGCAGACATTCCCATTCAGCAGGTTGGTTGCCAACGGTAGCGCTAACGATCCCTTTGCCTCACTTCCCACTGCGCTGGAGAAGGACAAGCTAACGAGCTAACTAGCCAGCCATCGGTCTCTGTAGCTGTGTCCCCTCTCTACCCAGCGAGCTACGACCACACTTTACGGCCAAACTGACGACTATTGTCACTATAACAACTGAAATCAACAGCCATTCTCATTTGTACACAGTCAAAGGACCACAGAAAAAAGTTCAATATCTCCTATTCCATTTCTACGTACCATTTCACAATTGTAAACATACACGTTCAGGCCCAGTGTATGTGAAATGACAGCTGAAAGGAAGTAAACATGGAACCAACCTGTTGCCAAGCAATGCAATTCTGTTGAATCGATATGGTGACTTTGGTAGCAAACAATTGCTTATTTACACATTATTTTCTCGGTTTCTACCAACTCCTATTGGAAATATCATTTGGCTGTTGGTATTCGATGTTGAGTAGTTAGCAAACATTGGATTTTTAACTGAAACCAGCTTCCAACTGCGGCTGAAAAAGAAGCTGTGAGAGCTTTGAGACTGAACCAAACTACGAGCGACCTTTTTCACATACAAGCAGTCCTGTGCTCCATTGTTGAGACAAAAAATATTGATAAAAGATGCTTCAAATTAGGCTATAATAAATTAATTCAGCAGGAAAAACCATACTTGATCACCGAGAGTGAACTCCTCCCTGCATTCAATTACATGCTCCATGTGCATCGTGGCATGACCTGCTCCCATTATGCTCTGCTATTTGAGAACTTCTTCCACTCCTCATTCCTACTTCTCTGTCTCTTTCACGTTCTCTTCCTCTCCATCTGTCTCTCAAGGCTACAGTCATGGTGGTCTTTGCATCTGCAGAGGGACCACCAGTACTCCAAAGCCCAAAGATCCAGAGTATTCCCCATTCGTTTCAGACCAATTTACAGCTGAACTGTCCGGTCTGAGCCATTGTTTGACCATCTATTTTTCATTCAGACAAGCTTTTCTATTCTCTATGTAAACGCCATGAAGTAATAGTCTTTACCACATTTAAAAAAAGACAATATTATAAGTGCATATAACAATAAGACAATTAGAAAGTAATGAAAGATTCACATAATATGTGGCACTGAATGACGAGTAGAATCCCAGACTGCAACTCTCATCGTCTTTGGGGAATAAAACTTAAAGGAACACTCCACAGATTTTAAACATGGGGATAAGTTTACTTACTGAGAAGTGTGATCTAATAAATGTTTGCATTTTTGGTTGAAAGTGACAAAAAAATGTTGGGGTGAAAATCTCATCAATTAATTGTTTTATCGTTGCAGCTCTAATGTTCTGCACCTCTAATCTGTTACTCGTGAATTTCCAAAGTTTATGGAAGCGCAGTACTAAAAGTGTCTTAGATCTTACAACTCTGCAACCTAATACAGCTACAAAATACAGCCTTGAAAATATACTATATATATATATATATAACATTTTAATATAATATAATTTATTTTGCACCTTTTGTGGAGATGCAATCTCACAAAAAAATCTGAATTTTGTTTTCACAGTGGTGTCCGACATATTACTTTCAAGCTCATCATGCTGCACATAATTTGGGGCTGTTGTTTCCTCCACTAATGAGATATTTATTTCAGGGTCACACATACTTCCTTCTTCTATAAAGCTTTCAAAGTGCGTGTTTCTACTCTTTTTTCAGCAACAGCAAAACTGCATCACAATCACCTGCTTTGATTTCTCTCCGAAGCATCGAATCTGCCAATGAAAAGAACTACATCATTAAAGGCTTTAAAAACCAGCAGATGTAAGCCTTGCAACCAGCCTGGCAAACAAAAGAAAAACACTGGTGTGATTGCTGCTTTCAGAGCTTCAGCTGATTTGCATACAGGTGATTAATTCACGCTAATGTCATCCCCAGGGTCGGTGTTTGATGCCAATGTAATCACTCTGTAATGTATTTGGGAACTTTCTGACTTGTAGAAGCACTGCACGATGAAGTCGAAGTTTTTTGTTTCATATAATCATTTAACAATAAGCAATCTTGTGGACAGCTGTTTCTTTCAATGCCTATCTGCATTTACAAGGTTTCATTTCCTCGACACTTTTCCAAAAGGTAATCTGAGGACAATCAGAACGTACAAAAGAAGGTCTGCACTATAGAAATGCATATTTAAAGAGCATTAGTATACATGTAATGCTTCATGGTTTAAAATGCTCATTTAAAATCAGATCTACTTGCAATTCAGACTTTCACTAAACATAACAGCATTTCCAATAAGAACAGAGACCATTCAGCTGTGTTGTCAGGTTTATTGAATATATCCACTCAATATAATCACCTGAATAACATTTTCGGCAAACAAAGGAGTCTGTTTACGAGTGAAGGCTATGTTCTGTCAAAGAAGTAGCTTACTCCCTGACATTGACATCTTCCCACCAGGTTTTTGTTTACGTCCTGAACTGATTAAGTTCCTCTCAGCCTCTCTGAAGCAGCTTGGACAGCTTCAGATGTTCACAGATATCTGCCACTGAACAGAGAGTATTTTCAGGTGATCACAGTCCTTTCATCTGGCAAACTTTCCTTTTCCCCAGCCTCTTCGTTTCCTCTTGACATTCCACTGAGTGTTCATCTCATCTGTCAACTATCCAATGACGTTTGTTTGTCTCCTCGCCCAAAAGCAGAGGACAGATGGTGAGTGCCATATGACCTCTCTTAGGTTTGTTTCAACTCGAAAAAATACCTCAAACTGAATTCACTACAACATTTTGATACGTTCTACATTTTGGGAAATATGTTTAACCTCTTCTTGCAGAATATAAAAAAACATATGTTGTGCATGTGTTGTTTATTGAGCTTTAAAGGTGCTGGTAGCTGTTTCCCCAGTCTTTATGTAAAGCTACACCAACTGGCTATGGCTTCACATCTACCAAACACTCAAAGTGGTATCGATCTTCTCGAACAGGCTTATTTCCCACAATGTCTGAACATGTCTTTAAATTTTATTAATGTAGAGGTATTTCAGGAGAACTGAGATTTCCTTCGACATGTAAACCGACTCAAAATGAATTAATACTTAAGCCCTTTCGATACCTATCTGGAGATTCTTGGCATTGTTCTATTTTTTCCACAGTTTCCCCTTCCCGTTGCAGACATTATAAGCCCACGCCTGGCTTTGCAAGTTGAGCCCTCTAGAGGTCCTTTGCCTCAACGAGATCAAAGGTTATATCTTTACTCTAAAGCACCACGTTGAAGGCTTTACTAAACCATAAAAGGGATCAAAATGCAACCGCGAGTGCAGAGAGCTGAATGGAATAAGAGTGGACACTGTGAACAATATGGCTGTACAGAGCAGCTTGTAGAACCATTAAGCAGAGAAGAAAGAGCTACAAAGTGCTACAAATCAAAAATAAAAGATAAGCCCCGCTGGATCAAGAGGTGCAATCAGACAAACAATGGATCCCCGAGGATGAGATCAGAGGCCCCGAGGGCAGAGATCAAACCATATCATGCTACTCAATCTCAAGATCAAACAAGACAGTTCAAAAAGCACCTTATTCCGATGGAAAATGATCACCGTGTATTGGAACAACTGAATGCTCTGGGATGTGAATGGAGCAACCGCTCTCGACGATCAATCAGGGTAGGTGGGAGGAAATAAAAAAATTAAAAGGTTGACAGAAATAGCTCTGTAAGCAGGCACAGCAAAAGAACAACATAGTCATTTCAGTCGAGGCTCAGAAGGCATATGACTCCTGCATGAGCCAATATGACTGGAGAATAAAGACACATACACATAGACTCAGTGAAAAAAAAACCAAATATCTTGGTTCACTGTAACAACAGTGTTTCTCTTGTAGGGAAATTAGTAGCAGATATGGAAACTAATTTCCAAGAAACCCAGGAAGCTTTTCCCTAAGCCAATACACAGTTCAACCTTCACGCAAAACATCTACTGTACTGTAAATATCACCGTTACTGACAGTCTGTGTCACAGGAAAACAATCCACGCTGTCAAGGGCTTACATACATCGGCTTACAGAAAAATAACTGCACCGAAATGTGCAATACAAGTCAATCAAACCATGTCTTCAGGTGACTAATGCGAAGTAGCCTACTTTAAGATGACGTAATCTAGTAAACTATATGCAACTATATAAATAAACAATATGCAAATGACAGAGACGCTGCAGAAAAAGAGAAGTGCGGAGGAGGAGGAGCGTTAACGAGTTTCTTCCTCATGCTGTGTGAAAGGGAGTGTGATTGAGAGGAACTATAGTCTCTCTCGCTGTGTGTGTGTGTGTGTGTGGTTGTTTGTTTGTGTGTGTGTGTGTGTGTGTGAAAACAAAACATAAGTGTATCGATAATTATGCACTGCTAAATGCATTACTGGCTGCATTTGTGTGTGAGTAAATGCTGACGTGTTACATCCTACTTATCATTCATTTAAACACATAGGTGGTGCCTGTGTGTGTGTGTGTGTGTGTGTGTGTGTGTGTGTGTGTGTGTGTGTGTGTGTGTGTGTGTGTGTGTGTGTGTGTGTGTGTGTGTGTGTGTGTGTGAGAGAGTGAGAAAGCTGTTATCTTACATGTCATCACATCTCAGCAAGCACCTCTCACTCTTATGCTTAGCATAATGCTTATGGAGGACATAATGTATGAAAGCAACATTAATATAAATTTATTCCAAACAAAAAGTAAATATTAATGAAATGCAAAAATATAAAGGGTACTTAAAAGGTTTGCACAAGTTAACAGGTAATCAGTGTTCTTTTTAATGCCTAGTTTATGTGAATACAAAAAATGTTTTATGACGCAATAATCCTGTTCTGATGAAGATCATTAATTTATAAAGTAAAATGTTTAATTCAAATTAAGATTCCAAACTGTGACCTACTTGTTCTTTTTCTTAAGAGTTGCTACGTTAACTATCAGTTTTGTTAATAAGGCAGTCTGTTTTTCGGAAATACATCATCTAAGAAAGCTGTCAAGGGACATAACAGTAAGACTCATTAAATTTAAAATCCTCAATCAACTTCTAGAATGTCGAGTAGGCCTCCAGAAACCCAGCAGACTGCTGGAAATGTCAGAATTCAGAGGGAACATTACTCCACAAGTCCACAATTATTTAAGAAAATCATTAGCAAAACAGACTTTGAATTCTCTCTGTAACTGATTCAAACTGCCATAAAGCTTTTCATTTTTTATTGTATTATTATTATCATTATTTAATGCTGTGACATTAGTTTTGATTTTTTTAGAACTTTACTTCTAACTAATTATTTAAAAAAATTACAACATCTGTTATAATTTCCACGCTGATGACACAGCAATATTTCTCATTAACATTGGGCAAAGGACATGACGTCCAGTCTCTTTCACAATGTCTTGAGTCAAAAATCTTGATGGCTAAAAATAATCACTAGAAGGACCTTGTGGTACTTCATTATAAATTAACACAGACCGCAAAAACAAGAAATAATTTGTTGCATACTTGTGATGTCGCCTGCGCAGTCCAACGGGTAAAGCATCACTGTCAGTTCTGCTCTGACCTAGAACTCTGATTGTTGTTGTTATTCTATGCTGAATAAATGACCAATCCCATCCTGCTCATATTGATGCAGAGTAAACAACACTGTTATGAGAGTTTCATAATAAAATGTCAAGTCTTTTTATTTAACACAAAGGGGAGAGAAAATAACCACTCAGGAAAACATATCAACTATAAGAGTGTCATCATGACGGAAAACGTTTTTAGTTTATATTTTATAGAAAGAATCGGATAAATAATTCATTATTTATCATTTGCCATTTCAACATAATTATCAAGCCTATAAAATCAATACATTATGTCCTGCATGATGCATGAAACCTTCGCAGATTCAAAATGGTGACAGCAAATAACGTTAGAATTAGGTTTTTCGGGCTCTTATTCTTCTTCTACATATTGTTCAGACGGAGCAGTACTACCCAAGCCACACACACACACACACACACACACACACACACACACACACACACACACACACACACACACACACACACACACACACACACACACACACACACACACACACACACACACACACACACACTTTGACCCAACTTGTCAACTGAATATAATGTCTTTCATAATAACTACCATTTCAGTTAGATTATTTATAACTTGATTTGTCAGAATGTAATCCGGTGAAGGAAGGGGAAAAAAAGCAGAAAAAGTCCTAAAACTGCTAGTTGTTTTCAGAAATGGTGAAAAAAAAAAAAAAATTGATTGGAAGCAGCACATAATGACAGGCCTGACTACTGGTGCCTAGGCAGAATTGCCTGGAACGAAAACAAGCCAAGTTGATAAGGTTCCCAAATCATTAACGGACATGGGCAAGCCATTTTTTCTCATCCCTGAATGACAGATCTAATCACATTGTCGAGGCTGGAAAAGATGCAACTCTCCTACACGAGGACACACATATCCTCACTGAAAACAATGATCTGCTCCAGTAGCTGTAGCCCTCTGCTAGGTTTTATTAATTCTTCCATCTACATGTTAAGAGCGGTTTGCAAAGTTTATTATTAGAGTTTATTATTAAATGAGCATCATTTTTGAACTAGCTAATGCAATATTTTCCCGCTGCATTTGCCGTCCTAATTCACTGGTGGCTGCTGCTAAATGTAATGTAAGATTGGGGGGGTCATTTTCTTAACACCCTGTGATTGGTGATGCCCTGGCACCTACAGTCAAACCACATTAAGCTGATTTTAGCAGAGTATGGATTACTGACTGCAGTTCAGAGCAGAGGTGAAAGCAAAACTCCTTCATTTCATGTGCAAGCAGCCAACTCCTTAACTCTCATTCACTCATTTCAGTGGCAGAAATACATTTTTATGGCATGACTAAGAGATATAGCCTACTACACACTCCTGAGATATTTAGCCCAGACCTCAAACTGTTTTGGAAATGTAGTCACTTATAGTTGGACCATATTTTTAAATCCCCAAACTGGGTCCATTAAGTGTACCACACGTTTATGCATGCACACATGTATGTTTGCACACATTCTCTGCCAGCTGTTGCCAAAATGTACTCTTGCACTGTTTGCAGAACATTGCATTTTCTTTTACAAAGGCACTTTACGAAGGAAGTGGTAGCCTCCTCGAGCTCTTTAGAAAAGACCAACTTTCTCTTCGGCATGACAGCTAACCGTGAGCATTCTGACAGGTTCTGTCAAAAAGACCCGCAAGCATCAACAGCCTTGACAGAGACACATTGATTGATTGACTCATATTCAGACAAATCAGTGTAGAGCTCAAACTGGTGTCTGTGTGAGCTTTGAAAAAAAGTATAATATCATTATTTATTTATATGAACTGCTGCAGTAAAATTAGACGTTTTGTAAAGGGACTCTGGTGCTAGGAATCACTACCACTCTTCTCCACAGGGAGCACAAAAATCAATAGAAAAAGAAAGTTCCCTGGCATACTACACAGCAGCGTGACCAACATTTCAATAATTCCTTCAAATACTGCTTTCGTTTACTCAACTTAAGTCATATTCCAATTGTTTCTTTAGTAAAGCTATAGACACTCATTGGAGAATGGAATTTACATTGTTAAACATTGTGGGATGGATTTCTTACAGAATAACATTCAAACTAACTTTTATGTTGAATTTATACGTTCTATTCTACTTGGTTTGTTTCCTTTCCGCTCATCTCATTCTACTCTCCGTCTAACCGGGAAGCGCTGTTTTTTCTATCTGAACAGCTGGACTAAAATAGCTATTGTAGACGATAAAACGCGAAATAAACTCACCCTTAGTATTATATCATTTGAGTGGGTTTCAGAACACATTTTTCTTCACTTTTTTGCCAAAAAATGAGAAGAGAAGATACCACTCTCATGTGCGTAGTCTGTGTTTAATTTGACTCTACAATCAGGAGCTCTTCTAAAGCACATTCATGTTTTATATTGTTTATTTAATACAAAAGCCAAAGTTTGTAACCATGAATTCTTATTTTTGTCAGAGTCAGGCTAGCCGTCGCCCTGCTTCCTGCTAAGCTAAGCTAACCATCTCCCGGCTGTAGCTTCAAATTGAACCGTCACATATGAGAGTATCATCTGACTCTTGGCAAATATGTGAATAACTGTATTTTCCAAAACTTCGAACTATTCATATCAATTTAATGGAAAATATTTTCTGACAATCCCATTTTTGTTGCAAGAGAAAATTCTAGACTCCAAACAAAGAAACGCATCACATATGATACTTATACTATGATGTGGTACAAACAATAGGCTACATGCAAAGCTTTGACTCCTCAGATTTCTATGGTTGATTCGTGCAGGCATGTGTGCAAATATATCAATCGTGTTGCTTTTAGGCCATTTTGTCAGGCACACACAGTATCAGCCAAAGACTTAAAGATGCTTTGAGGATCATTTATTCCAAATGGTGGATGGACTGTTTGGAAAAACAGCAGCATAGATACATATAGATCAAAAGTCATTGTCATGCAATATAATGCAAAGTTAATTAATTAAAACGTCTGCTCCGGCTAGCTTGACGTCACTGCTCTAAAAATTACTCCAGATGAGATAATCACTCTTTATTTCAGGCTTGGATTCAATAATCTGTCTTGGAATTTTCTATTCAGGAGTTTGGGAATAAATTAAAAAGCAGGGAATCTGTTTAATAGCTTTCAGCAGATGCTGATCTGCATGTGGACACATTTTGTTGATGAGTTCAAAGTGGTTTATCTCAACTCAGGTCCTTATCGGGTTGGCTAGAGAGGAAATGTGTGCTGCTGGCTTCACGCTAAGCCACATGCTCCTGTATTAACACACACACACACACACACACACACACACACACACACACACACACACACACACACACACACACACACACACACACACACACACACACTCTCACACTCACACACTCACACAAACACAAGGTCGCATATATTCACAGAGGTGAAAAGAGTCTCCCATTTCCTCTCTGTCTGATAACATTACCATTATCTGTGCCATGCTCATGGCGACCATTTAGAGCCCAGGAAGAGTCTGGCCAGAAAGGTACGCTGCAAATTGCACCACTATTAACTAATCAGTGGATAGATGTCCGCTGATGTGCCTGATGTTTTTCACCATCACCATCACAGTCTGCCTCATAATAATCCATTAGAAGTATCAGAAGTTTCAGCATTACAACTTTCTCATACAAAGTGTTTCCGCTACCACACTGCTATGTGTACAGAGATTTAACTGAATAAGTTACTCACCATTTATTTTGTAATTTACATTAATAATTGACAACTGAATAATTGTGACAACATGCCAAATATCAATTCTTAAATTATTATTTTTAAGCAGATCTTGTTGGTAGTTGCAAAGCGGAGAAGGGTTTTCATGTGAACAGCAGATGTTCACATGTGTGTATTTATATATACAATATATACAATTAATGTAATTACTATAACAACTTATTATTTGAATAATTACACCATATCAGCAATTTTTCTTGCAGAATTAGTTGTCTGCTAGTATATATTACAGACTTGAAATTAGTTATCATTTATAAGATTTAAAACTTATTATTGTTATATATTTTTCAACAATTCCTGTTATTTAAAAAAACGTAATAGTCACTTCATTTTTAATTTAACTTTTCTCATGATAACAAATATAAAATTAAATAAATTACCTTATCAATACCTACAGTTATTGTGGTTACACAAAAAATGAAAACAAGTTTTTTGCAACTATCATTAAGGATTTATAATGGTTTACTTAACAAAAAGCCGACATTTCTAATTCTTTATTAAACTCATAGCAGCAGAGATATGAGACAAACAAAGTTACATGACTAGATCTTAATGAAGCTATCACAACTGGGTCGAGAGGGTGTCAAACAGTTCACACACTTTTTTATAAAACAAATGATTACATACAGAAGGGTGAGCAGATACCATTAAAGCACTATAAAGGGTGTCACATTAAGTCCCCTTCACTGTTGTCCTAAGACATGATACACATATGTATAGCGTAATAAGCTGAAATTGTTATTTTCAAAATTGTTTGGTATTTTTGTGAATTCTGATGTTCCAGTTGGTCAAAGATAATATTTTTCTCAACTCTTTTTTTCTATAAAGTCACTTTCATGTGTGACATTTAAATACAATTTCAAACAATTCTGAATTTGCATGAAGAGGAAAAAGCTCCCCATTCAAGATCTTAAAAGCCAGTTCAGAGTAAAGACGATGACAGATGGGCTGAGAGCTGAGGCCTGCGCCTGTCATCTAGGTGACTTACTGTACAGCATTCTCCATCCCCCCTCTCCATCTGCAGATCATAATTCACATCTTAAAGATAACCTTGCTTTTCAACTCAAATAAATAAATGTGCACATTCCTCCACAGTATGCTCTCAATTATCACTCTGAGGGAGGACTCTTTCTGCCCTTTCAAGGTTCGCTGTTCTTAAAAATATAAAAAATATATTTTTCAAAATAATTTAAATCTTTTATAAGCCACTGAGCCGAGTGGGGCTAGGAAAAAAAAAAAAACTCAAGAAATGAAGGCAGCCGTCATCAACGTATCCACAAACATGCGGGCACAGAACCCACAACATCCTTTATCGAACTGGAGGCTGATGATTAATGCGTTGTGGGTTTTATTTTCCTAAAGTCTGCTTTTAAAAGTCTTCTTTTCAAAGTAAATGAGGGAAAAAAATGTAAGGGATGGTATAAACCAGGATAGAATAACAGAATATGTCTGGACCAATTAATTATATAAACTAAAGAACCCAACAAAGTTGTTTAAAAAGATGGATGTCTGTGAGCAATTCAGATCCCGTTGGGAAACTGCCTTTTGTCCTGCATCGCTAACTACCACTTGCATCAATAGGCAATTGGAGAGGAAGCACACTGCAACTGAGGGCTATGGGAAAGCAATTAAAGAAGTATTTTGTCGCTGGACTTCAGCCGAAAGGCATTAACTACAATTCCCCTTTGGGCACAGTGTTCCTCGTACGGTCTGTTGGGTCAGAGTGGGCTGTGTCAAGGGTAATACAAGCTGTAAACAGACCAAGAGAGATGGGTGCTGTTATCACACGGACGCACGGTAGCCAGCAGGAAAACTAAAATAGTAACTCAGAGTGTGACCAACAGGGTAAAGATTCAACGAAATAAAAGAGGAAGAAATAAACAATGAATAAACATTCAAATGACATCAGGAGAGGAAGAGATAAGAGAAGAATACGGGAATAGGAAAAAAAGAAGCCAGTGACAAAGGAGAAAAAGAGCAAAGCAGTGTGTTATTCTGCGAATCCCTCTCAGACCCTCAGAACGAGTCCAGCCGGGCCTCTCTACTGCTCTGACTCACTGTTACTGGAATATCGAAGGGCATGTTTGCTATGCAAGGAGGGTCCTTAAGTGCTTTTATTTCAATATGGAGTTTGTGGACGTCAGATATGTAAAACATTTTCTTTACATTTATGAAGAATCAAGAATAGTAGATCAAAGAGAAAGAGACGAAAACCAGTGTGTAATAATAACCAATATCATGGATATCATTGCTGAGGCTTTAAAAAAAAAAAAAAAAAGCTTTTGAAGTTTCACAGACATATGCAGAGAAAATGTTTGTGCAAGTACTTGTGTGCTGATAAATGGCATGGAAATAAATAGTAACATTTCTGTGCTTTTTCAACAGCGTCAACGTCGCATAAAAACTTGTAAATTCTCCTCCAAATTTCCAAAGAAAAATTGCCCTAATGGAGAGCCCAACAAAAAGAAAGTGAATGTGTTTGGAAAAGGAGAAAATCATTGGCAACAGCCTCCATAATCAGCGTAACGGCTTTCCCTGGGTGCCACCAATCAATCACAGAAACCTTAACAGGAGGTGATTACACTCGCTATAACAGACGGCCCTGTGAGTCATAGAGATGCTTGAAGTGTGAGCCAAAATGAGGATGAAAAAGAGCCTAACGGCAACGGAAATCAATGAGTGGTCTGGTTGTCTAGGGATAGTGTAATAAGTCAGAATTACTGATGTCTCCCAGCACACACACAGAGTAGGAGAAAAAGGTAAGCTCCTTTAATTACTGCTAACCACACTGGGCTTTGCTCCTCTGAGCGTGAGGCTTCGATGTTGAACAGTGGGGGTCTTCTAGAGGGGCCCGATGTGCCTCTCATGCTCTTGATAGATATTTTTCTGGGTCTCAAAAGGATTTCTGAATCATCGACTCCCTTGAGTCATAATATGCCTACTAGCACCTCTAAATTACTAATTAACACGTTATATCTCTTTTGTTTTATCTGTACAGTCACTGAAGTGTAAAGAACAGCAAAGCTATTCATTGGCTGGGAGCAAAATAATAGCTTTAAAGGGACTGCAAAGTACATTTTACAAGCTATATATATGTAAAAACCTCCATTTCCATGTTTTTTTTCACATGTCTTTTATTTAGTGCAAAAAGCAAGTTCTCGTTAATAAAAAGATCACAATCTTTGCCATCGTCTTGACAGACTGCAGGCAAGTAAACAGACAGAAGCATTGCGATGTGTGAGAGCGCCAAATCTGGAAAATCTGAGCCAAGAATATTCCAGGGCGTCATCCTAAATGTCAGTGTTTATGAAAAAAAAAGCAAGTGCATATCTGGATTGATAATCTAGACACCTGGCTGGTAAACAGTGAGCAAGATCTTAGGTGAACACAATCAGAAAGCCACACCCTAACTATTAAAATGGATTTTTTCATGACAAGCCATCTGTGTCAGTGACTCCGAATTATGTGTACTCTGTGACTGTGCGTCTCCCCAAGCGACAGAACGCTATCAGGGTCTGGTACTTTGGCATGGAAAAATAACCCCAGGAAGTGTTTTCCATCCAAACACAGGTGGGAGAAGGTGAAAAGATTTAGTGCAAAAGTGGGAGGACGGAAGGAAAAGAGAAACGAGCCAGAAAAACAGGAGAGGCTGAGAATGCAATTAATTGTGAACAGAGGACGGAGATGGAGAGACGAGAGGACAGACGGCGACAGAGAAAATAAAAACAAAGATGTCATGCCGGTGTATTGGTCTGGCTTCTAATAAACAGAAGAAAAAGATGAAAAAAAAGAAATGAGACAGGTGACACTATGAAGATGAAGTGAGATAAATGAGACAAACAAATGATAATAGCACATACACAATAGAGCAAAGTAGACATTGGAGGAGAGGACAATAAAAACAAAAGATGAACAGCAAATGCCAATGAGGTAGAGAAAAACAAACGAGACGTGTGTTCGTCATTTCTTGCGGCTCTGACAGCGGCAAATATGGACATTTGCATGCTAATTGGATACTTTTGCACCGACGTGTTTGTTCAGTTCACTGTCAAAGTCATCCAGAAGGATGAAGATGTGTTTACGGCAGGTAGCCGCTTAAAGACTGTACCAGGGGAACTTGCAATGACATGTGGCTGCTGTTGTAATGCACCCCTGCTTTCACACTATTATATATAGTAATTTCTAAAGCAAATTAATTCAATATCAGCGTCAAACATTTAGCAGAGTAATTTTTCATTGTTGTTTCCAGGAAGTAACTTGTTAAAGGAAGCCTAAATAGAAGATTTTTAGATTCCTGAAGAGGGTTAACAGCTTTCCTTGCCTGTTCAGAAACCATTCTGGAGACCTGAATTTGCATTAAAAGCCCAATTTAACAGCTGTGAGGATGCTTCAATCAGTCTTTTGCACGTACTCTAAAACGAGCACAGCAGCAGTCCATTAAGTTAAAATAACCCCTGCAAAAATGTGTTTTATCCTTTCGACAAATTTGCTTTTTATGTTTCAAAACCTATAATGTGATTTTCACATTCCATAAGGTAAACTTGTAAGATGAACATGGTGGGAATAATAAAAGTGTGATGTGGGACTGCACGTTCCTGGGCTCTGCTAACAGATGCCCAGGATTTCAGATAGGGAGCATCGGATCGATCAAGGAAGTAAGGGAGCACGTTTTGCCATTAGCTGTGCCGCTGCAGCGTCTCGAGTAGCGTTGCTGCAAATTCAATTCAAGAATTAGAGGAGGGGAAGATATCACATGTCAGAGGAGACACAACAGCTTTTATATGAAAGTGTTAAACGCATACACACAATACTCCTGCTGTCTTTAAGCCATCAGCCATTTACTCTATTCTAGCACCACCTATTGATACTGAGTGAAGTGCTGTAAATGCAGCACTATTTACAGGACATGTATCACTTCATAACACACATGCAGGAGTCATTTTTGTCTCATTAATAGCATGTGCGTGTCTTTCCTGGAGCCCCAAGAGAGTTCTGTCACAAATATAATGTTGCAAACTTCTATTTCTCTAAAACCTCTCACCCGGCCTGCACTTGGTAAACAGCTTAACGGGGCAGAGATAACTGCAACAGATGACTGTGAAATTGAATTTTACCACAGCGGATCCCTTTGTCTTTATGGAAAAATCATGAGCAGGGGGCATTTGCCTGAATAAAGTTCATATCTGACTCACGCAGAGATCCGAACATTAGAGATGGACGGAGTCGTGCAGAACGGCTCCAGCTGTGCTGCACATATTGCAATACTTAACGCTAATCGCACCACTATAACCAGTCCAGCTTGCTCAATAGTTTCAGCTAGTTTCAAGTCAACTCCAGTATCTCTTGCTACTCCTTATCGTTTTACACAGACCCAGCTGTGATGGCTGCCGTACGTCTATGGTAGCATGAAATGAAGAAGTAAAAGGTTGACCTCTGGCTCGGACAACACAGTCCTGTTTATTATGTAATGGAAAAGGTTGGATCTGTCTGAGCCTGATGAACGGCCTGCTAGCATGGGAAACCCAACGTGTGACATTTCAGCGTTAGTCCAAATTATGCAGTTTCTCCTCTTTCAAGGTTTCCCAACACGGCCAATGTAAGTAGTTAATTCTGTGACGGCTAAATAGTTCACATCATCCGACAAGCTTCAGACAGCTTGGGGTCAAAGGAGAAGAAGGCTTTTATTTTTTCGCACATTGGCAACTCCAGGGGCCGCAATCATGTTAATTCACATGATTCTTAGTTCCTCTGCCTCTTGCCAAGGGAGCATCACACAGCGGGATTAGGATCACTGTTAGTCCTGCGATGTTAATGGAGCGTCTTGTTCATGAACACGACGATTATGAAGCCCGGGCAGAGAGAAGCCGTGACGTTTAGGGTCATTGCATGTACCTTTGAATAAAACATGAAGCATTAGCTTAATTAATATTGAGGAATAAGAACAAGCAGTGGTTAGTCTGCTGTCAGTGAAGGGTCTTTGTGTGTGTGTGTGTGTGTGTGTGTGTGTGTGTGTGTGTGTGTGTGTGTGTGTGTGTGTGTGTGTGTGTGTGTGTGTGTGTGTGTGTGTGTGTGTGTGTGTGTGTGTGTGTGTGTGTGTGACAGAGGAAGGAGACAGAAGCTGTGCGTGTAACTGTGTAGAGATTGACCTCAGTAACACACAATTACAGGAGTATTGTTGTCCTGAATCCCAAATACAATACAAAACACAAAAGACGCTGCATCTCCCCCACTCGTCCATCTTTCTTTTCATTTCGGCGTAGAGCTTTAAAAAGCTTTTCTTCAAACACTTGGAGACCACTGATTTAATGTAACGCAGATTTCTTTTAAAAACTGGCAGCACAAAGTCCC